>NW_026113392.1:0-26092 GCF_024323335.1 Lathyrus oleraceus
CTAGCCCAATCCACCTAGTGGAACTTCTGACAGTAGCTCAACAACACTTGATCTGAAAGCTCAGATAAAGTTGCAACCATAAAGCATACTTAGAACTCTTATCCCTGGATGGAACCAAAAGCTATGATAAAAATTGTTATAAAATATCAACATGGAGAAATTAAAATAACACATACACAAACACAAGGACATAACATGGAAACTCCAAATTCAGAGAGAAAAATATAATAGTCGCTGTCAAATGGCAACCAAAGAAAAGACTGTAAAAATTGTTACAACGCATAATTTACCCTCAACCACCCCCAGACCCCGAGTACATCCACACCTCAAAACAAGTACATAATTACATCTCACAACACTATAACACAAGGATAAGCGAATTAAAAATAGAAGACGCCAAATACAAGTTTAAAGTATTTTTGACTGATGCATTTTATAATGAATAAATTGAATCCATTATATAGTCTTAAACTCCCTCTTCCTTTACAAAACTAAATGGTGTGAGACTTGTTGAACATGTATATTTTCAATCTATACTAACATATTTTTGGTGATTTGGAAGAATTTAGTCTATTAATCTAAAGAAATTGAGTTCAAATCTTGAGAGATACAATTGTAAAATAGTCATTAGTGTCATTTTAATTATAATTTGTTTCCATCTCTAATATATATGTATTGAATTAATTAGTTGAATAACCCAATGTTGCTGTGGTGTAGTTTATCACGTCAGTCTTACACACTGAAGGTCTCCAGTTCAATCCTGGGCAGCAACATATGATTTTATTACTATTATTTCAAATTAATAGCATTGTTTGAATAATTAATATACATCATAAGCCTTTCTTTTCTTCCTATTTTTAATTTTTGATCATTTTATTTCTATATTTTTGTTCTTGCTTTTTTTTCCATTGTATAAATAAATGGTAGATTCATTTCAAAATAAGAAAAATAAATTTCTACAAGTATAAAATCTACATTGTTGAATATAAAATATTTATTAATAAAAATAATTAAATTATTATCTTTATGTTTTTCTTACTATTATTAATATTAATATAAGTGTTTCAATTATTAATATCCATCATATGCCATTTTTTTCTATTTTGATATTTTATTATTATTTGCTTTTCTTTATTGTACTTTCATTCTTATTTTATTCTTGCTTTTTTGTTTAATTTTTATAAACAATTGGTAGATTCATTTAAAAATTAAGAAAAATATAATCCACAAGTATAAAAACTTCTCAAATAATTTCCACATATCGAAAACCAGTTTGAAAAGCTCTGATGAAACTTCTTTGTTGACATAATCTTATAGTACAACTTTCATCAATGTTAATAATAACTCATGTACTGAGCATTAATCAATAACTTATGTAAAAATAATATTCTTCTCTAATTTTATCTAGCCCAATCCACCTAGTGGAACTTCTGACAGTAGCTCAACAACACTTGATGTGAAAGATCAGATAAAGTTGCAACCATAAAGCATACTTAGAACTCTTATCCCTGGATGGAACCATAAGCTATGATAACAATTGTTAGAAAATATCAACATGGAGAAATTAAAATAACACATACACAAACACAAGGACATAACATGGAAATTCCAAATTCAGAGAGAAAAATATAACAGTCGCTGTCAAATGACAACCAAAGAAAAACAAGTGAAAATTTTTACAACGCATAATGTACCCTCAGCCACCCCCAGACCCCGAGTACACCCACACCTCAAAGCAAGTACGTAATTACATCTCACAACACTCTAACACGAGAGTATAAAATCAAGATTTGTAGATTATAAAAATATTTATTAATAAAATAATTAAATTATTACTTTTTTGTTTTTGTTACTATTATTTCATATTAATAGAAGTGTTTCAATTATTAATATCCATCATATGCCATATTTTTTCTATTTTGATATTTTTTTATTATTTGCTTTCTCTATTTTGTACTCTCATTCTTATTTTATTCTTGCTTTTTATTTAATTTTATAAAACAATTGGTAGATTCAGTTCAAATTAAGAAAAAAATATTCAACAAGTATAAAAATTCTCAAATAATTTCCACATATCGAAAACCAGTTTGAAAAATTATGATGAAACTTCTTTGTTGACATAGTATTATTGTAGACCTTTCATTAATGTTAATAAATACTCATGTACTGAGCATTAATCAATATATTATGTAATCCTTGTCATATCAGCACATATTTGATTTGAACTTTCCACATGTAAAAAATAATTATTCTCTCAATTTTATCTAGCCCAATCCATATAGTGGAACTTCTGACAGTAGCTCAACAACACTTGATCTGAAAGCTCAGATAAAGTCGCAACCATAAAGCATACTTAGAACTCTTATCCCTGGATGGAACCAAAAGCTATGATAAAAATTGTTATAAAATATCAACATGGAGAAATTAAAATAACACATACACAAACACAAGGACATAACATGGAAACTCCAAATTCAGAGAGAAAAATATAATAGTCGCTGTCAAATGGCAACCAAAGAAAAGACTGTAAAAATTGTTACAACGCATAATTTACCCTCAACCACCCCAGACCCCGAGTACATCCACACCTCAAAACAAGTACATAATTACATCTCACAACACTATAAACAAGAGTATAAAAATTAAAAATAGAAGACGCCAAATACAAGTTTAAAGTATTTTTGACTGATGCATTTTATAATGAATAAATTGAATCCATTATATAGTCTTAAACTCCCTCTTCCTTTACAAAACTAAATGGTGTGAGACTTGTTGAACATGTATATTTTCAATCTATACTAACATATTTTTGGTGATTTGGAAGAATTTAGTCTATTAATCTAAAGAAATTGAGTTCAAATCTTGAGAGATACAATTGTAAAATAGTCATTAGTGTCATTTTAATTAATAATTGTTTCCATCTCTAATATATATGTATTGAATTAAATTAGTTGAATAACCCAAATGTTGCTGTGGTGTAGTGGTTATCACGTCAGTCTTACACACTGAAGGTCTCCAGTTCAATCCTGGGCAGCAACATATGTATTTATTACTATTATTTCAAATTAATAGCATTGTTTGATAAATTAATATACATCATAAGCCTTTCTTTTCTTCCTATTTTTAATTTTTGATCATTTTATTTCTATATTTGTTCTTGCTTTTTTTCCATTGTTAAAATAAATGGTAGATTCATTTCAAATTAAGAAAAATAAATTTCTACAAGTAGAAATCTACATTTGTTGAATATAAAAATATTTATTAATTAAATTATTGTATTTATGTTTTTCTTACTATTATTTAATATTATCATAAGTGTTTCAATTATTAATATCCATCATATGCCATTTTTTTCTATTTTGATATTTTATTATTATTTGCTTTCTCTATTTTGTACTTTCATTCTTATTTTATTCTTGCTTTTTTGTTTAATTTTATAAAACAATTGTAGATTCATTTAAAAATTAAGAAAAATTATAATCCACAAGTATAAAAACTTCTCAAATAATTTCCACATATCGAAAACCAGTTTGAAAAATTCTGATGAAACTTCTTTATTGACATAATCTTATAGTAGACCTTTCATCAATGTTAATAAATACTCATGTACTGAGCATTAATCATTAACTTATGTAAAAAATAATTATTCTCTCAATTTTATCTAGCCCAATCCACCTAGTGGAACTTCTGACAGTAGCTCAACAACACTTGATGTGAAAGATCAGATAAAGTTGCAACCATAAAGCATACTTAGAACTCTTATCCCTGGATGGAACCATAAGCTATGATAACAATTGTTAGAAAATATCAACATGGAGAAATTAAAATAACACATACACAAACACAAGGACATAACATGGAAATTCCAAATTCAGAGAGAAAATATAACAGTCGCTGTCAAATGACAACCAAAGAAAACAAGTGAAAGTTTTTTACAACGCATAATGTACCCTCAGCCACCCCCAGACCCCGAGTACACCCACACCTCCCTATTACACAAAAACCCTCATCACACCCGCCACCGCCCAATAACCCGGGACGCGCCCTTAGTACAAGCAACAAGAATCCCAGCGAGTTCATTCAGAAAGCAAGTACATAATTACATCTCACAACACTCTAACACGAGAGTATAAAATCAGATTTGTAGATTATAAAAATATTTATTAATAAATAATTAAATTATTACTTTTTTGTTTTTGTTACTATTATTTCATATTAATAGAAGTGTTTCAATTATTAATATCCATCATATGCCATGTTTTTTCTATTTTGATATTTTTTTATTATTTGCTTTCTCTATTTTGTACTCTCATTCTTATTTTATTCTTGCTTTTTATTTAATTTTATAAAACTATTGGTAGATTCAGTTCAAATTAAGAAAAATAATATTCAACAAGTATAAAAATTCTCAAATAATTTCCACATATCGAAAACCAGTTTGAAAAATTATGATGAAACTTCTTTGTTAACATAGTATTATTGTAGACCTTTCATTAATGTTAATAAATACTCATGTACTGAGCATTAATCAATATATTATGTAATCCTTGTCATATCAGCATATATTTGATTTGAACTTTCCACATGTAAAAAATAATTATTCTCTCAATTTTATCTAGCCCAATCCATATAGTGGAACTTCTGACAGTAGCTCAACAACACTTGATCTGAATGCTCAGATAAAGTCGCAACCAAAAGCATACTTAGACTCTTATCCCTGGATGGAACCAAAAGCTATGATAAAAATTGTTATAAAATATCAACATGGAGAAATTAAATAAAATACACAAAACAAACACAAGGACATAACATGGAAACTCCAAATTCAGAGAGAAAAATATAATAGTCGCTGTCAAATGGCAACCAAAGAAAAGACTGTAAAAATTGTTACAACGCATAATTTACCCTCAACCACCCCCAGACCCCGAGTACATCCACACCTCAAAACAAGTACATAATTACATCTCACAACACTATAACACAAGAGTATAAGCGAATTAAAATAGAAGACGCCAAATACAAGTTTAAAGTATTTTTGACTGATGCATTTTATAATGAATAAATGAATCCATTATATAGTCTTAAACTCCCTCTTCCTTTAAAAACTAAATGGTGTGAGACTTGTTGAACATGTATATTTTCAATCTATACTAACATATTTTTGGTGATTTGGAAGAATTTAGTCTATTAATCTAAAGAAATTGAGTTCAAATCTTGAGAGATACAATTGTAAAATAGTCATTAGTGTCATTTTAATTAATAATTTGTTTCCATCTCTAATATATATGTATTGAATTAAATTAGTTGAATAACCCAAATGTTGTTGTGGTGTAGTGGTTATCACGTCAGTCTTACACACTGAAGGTCTCCAGTTCAATCCTGGGCAGCAACATATGTATTTATTACTATTATTTCAAATTAATAGCATTGTTTGAATGTATAATATACATCATAAGCCTTTTTTCTTTTCTTCCTATTTTAATTTTGATCATTTATTTCTATATTTGTTCTTGCTTTTTTCCATTGTTTAAAATAAATGGTAGATTCATTTCAAAATTAAGAAAAAAAAAATTCTACAAGTAAAATCTACATTTGTTGAATATAAAAATATTTATTAATTAAATATTAATTATTATATTTATGTTTTTCTTACTATTATTTTCATATTAATATAAGTGTTTCAATTATTAATATCCATCATATGCCATTTTTTTCTATTTTGATATTTTATTATTATTGCTTTCTCTATTTTGTACTTTCATTCTTATTTTATTCTTGCTTTTTTGTTTAATTTTATAAAACAATTGGTAGATTCATTAAAAATTAAGAAAAATTATAATCCACAAGTATAAAAACTTCTCAAATAATTTTCACATATCGAAAACCAGTTTGAAAAATTCTGATGAAACTTCTTTCTTGTGACATAATCTTATAGTAGACCTTTCATCAATGTTAATAAATACTCATGTACTGAGCATTAATCATTAACTTATGTAAAAAATAATTATCTCTCAATTTATCTAGCCCAATCCACCTAGTGGAACTTCTGACAGTAGCTCAACAACACTTGATGTGAAAGATCAGATAAAGTTGCAACCATAAAGCATACTTAGAACTCTTATCCCTGGATGGAACCATAAGCTATGATAACAATTGTTAGAAAATATCAACATGGAGAAATTAAAATAACACATACACAAACACAAGGACATAACATGGAAATTCCAAATTCAGAGAGAAAAATATAACAGTCGCTGTCAAATGACAACCAAAGAAAAACAAGTGAAATTTTTTACAACGCATAATGTACCCTCAGCCACCCCCAGACCCCGAGTACACCCCACCTCAAAGCAAGTACATAATTACATCTCACAACACTCTAACACGAGAGTATAAAATCAAGATTTGTAGATTATAAAAATATTTATTAATAAAATAATTAAATTATTACTTTTTTTGTTTTTGTTACTATTATTTCATATTAATAGAAGTGTTTCAATTATTAATATCCATCATATGCCATATTTTCTCTATTTTGATATTTTTTATTATTTGCTTTCTCTATTTTGTACTCTCATTCTTATTTTATTCTTGCTTTTTATTTAGTTTTATAAAACAATTGGTAGATTCAGTTCAAAATTAAGAAAAATAATACTCAACAACAAGTATAAAAATTCTCAAATAATTTCCACATATCGAAAACCAGTTTGAAAAATAATGATGAAACTTCTTTGTTGACATAGTATTATTGTAGACCTTTCATTAATGTTAATAAATACTCATGTACTGAGCATTAATCAATATATTATGTAATCCTTGTCATATCAGCACATATTTGATTTGAACTTTCCACATGTAAAAAATAATTATTCTCTCAATTTTATCTAGCCCAATCCATATAGTGGAACTTCTGACAGTAGCTCAACAACACTTGATCTGAAAGCTCAGATAAAGTCGCAACCATAAAGCATACTTAGAACTCTTATCCCTGGATGGAACCAAAAGCTATGATAACAATTGTTATAAAATATAACATGGAGAAATTAAAATAACACATACACAAACACAAGGACATAACATGGAAACTCCAAATTCAGAGAGAAAAATATAATAGTCGCTGTCAAATGGCAACCAAAGAAAAGACTGTAAAAATTGTTACAACGCATAATTTACCCTCAACCACCCCAGACCCCGAGTACATCCACACTCAAAACAAGTACATAATTACATCTCACAACACTATAACACAAGAGTATAAGCGAATTAAAAATAGAAGACGCCAAATACAAGTTTAAAGTATTTTTGACTGATGCATTTTATAATGAATAAATTGAATCCATTATAGTCTTAAACTCCCTCTTCCTTTACAAAACTAAATTGTGAGACTTGTTGAACATGTATATTTTCAATCTATACTAACATATTTTTGGTGATTTGGAAGATTTAGTCTATTAATCTAAAGAAATTGAGTTCAAATCTTGAGAGATACAATTGTAAAATAGTCATTAGTGTCATTTTAATTAATAATTTGTTTCCATCTCTAATATATATGTATTGAATTAAATTAGTTGAATAACCCAGATGTTGGTGTGGTGTAGTGGTTATCACGTCAGTCTTACACACTGAAGGTCTCCAGTTCAATCTTGGGCAGCAACATATGTATTTATTACTATTATTTCATATTAATAGCATTGTTTAAATAATTAATATACATCATAAGCCTTTTTTTCTTCCTATTTTTAATTTTGATCATTTTATTTCTATATTTTGTTCTTGCTTTTTTTCCATTGTATAAAATAAATGGTAGATTCATTTCAAAATTAAGAAAAATAAATTTCTACAAGTATAAATCTACATTTGTTGAATATAAAAATATTTATTAATAAAAATATTTAAATTATTATATTTATGTTTTTCTTACTATTATTTAATATTAATATAAGTGTTTCAATTATTAATATCCATCATATGCCATTTTTTTCAATTTTGATATTTTATTATTATTTGCTTTCTCTATTTTGTACTTTCATTCTTATTTTATTCTTGCTTTTTTGTTTAATTTTATAAAACAACTGGTAGATTCATTTAAAAATTAAGAAAAATTATAATCCACAAGTATAAAAACTTCTCAAATAATTTCCACATATCGAAAACCAGTTTGAAAAGCTCTGATGAAACTTCTTTTTTGACATAATCTTATAGTAGACCTTTCATCAATGTTAATAAATACTCATGTACTGAGCATTAATCATTAACTTATGTAAAAAATAATTATTCTCTCAATTTTATCTAGCCCAATCCACCTAGTGGAACTTCTGACCGTAGCTCAACAACACTTGATGTGAAAGATCAGATAAAGTTGCAACCATAAAGCATACTTAGAACTCTTATCCCTGGATGGAACCATAAGGTATGATAACAATTGTTAGAAAATATCAACATGGAAATTAAAATAACACATACACAAACACAAGGACATAACATGGAAATTCCAAATTCAGAGAGAAAATATAACAGTCGCTGTCAAATGACAATCAAAGAAAAACAAGTGAAATTTTTACAACGCATAATGTACCCTCAGCCACCCCCAGACCCCGAGTACTCCCACACCTCAAAGCAAGTACATAATTACATCTCACAACACTCTAACACGAGAGTATAAAATCAAGATTTGTAGATTATAAAAATATTTATTAATAAAATAATTAAATTATTACTTTGTTTTTGTTACTATTATTTCATATTAATAGAAGTGTTTCAATTATTAATATCCATCATATGCCATATTTTTCTATTTTGATATTTTTTTATTATTTGCTTTCTCTATTTTGTACTCTCATTCTTATTTTATTCTTGCTTTTTTATTTAATTTTATAAAACATTGTAGATTCAGTTCAAAATTAAGAAAAATAATATTCAACAAGTATAAAAATTCTCAAATAATTTCCACATATCGAAAACCAGTTTGAAAAATTATGATGAAACTTCTTTGTTGACATAGTATTATTGTAGACCTTTCATTAATGTTAATAAATACTCATGTACTGAGCATTAATCAATATATTATGTAATCCTTGTCATATCAGCATATATTTGATTTGAACTTTCCACATGTAAAAAATAATTATTCTCTCTCATTTTATCTAGCCCAATCCATATAGTGGAACTTCTGACAGTAGCTCAACAACACTTGATCTGAAAGCTCAGATAAAGTCGCAACCATAAAGCATACTTAGAACTCTTATCCCTGGATGGAACCAAAAGCTATGATAAAAATTGTTATAAAATAAACATGGAGAAATTAAAATAACACATACACAAACACAAGGACATAACATGGAAACTCCAAATTCAGAGAGAAAAATATAATAGTCGCTGTCAAATGGCAACCAAAGAAAAGACTGTAAAAATTGTTACAACGCATAATTTACCCTCAACCACCCCCAGACCCCGAGTACATCCACACCTCAAAACAAGTACATAATTACATCTCACAACACTATAACACAAGAGTATAAGCGAATTAAAAATAGAAGACGCCAAATACAAGTTTAAAGTATTTTTGACTGATGCATTTTATAATGAATAAATTGAATCCATTATATAGTCTTAAACTCCCTCTTCCTTTACAAAACTAAATGGTGTGAGACTTGTTGAACATGTATATTTCAATCTATACTAACATATTTTTGGTGATTTGGAAGAATTTAGTCTATTAATCTAAAGAAATTGAGTTCAAATCTTGAGAGATACAATTGTAAAATAGTCATTAGTGTCATTTTAATTAATAATTTGTTTCCATCTCTAATATATATGTATTGAATTAAATTAGTTGAATAACCCAAATGTTGTTGTGGTGTAGTGGTTATCACAGTCAGTCTAAACACTGAAGGTCTCCAGTTTAATCCTGGGCAGCAACATATGTATTTATTACTTTTATTCATATTAATAGCATTTTTGAATAATTAATATACATCATAAGCCTTTTTTTTCTTCCATTTTTAATTTTTGATCATTTATTCTATATTTTATAACAATTGTTAGAAAATATCAACATGGAGAAATTAAAATAACACATACACAACACAAGGACATAACATGGAAATTCCAATTCAGAGAGAAAAATATAACAGTCGCTGTCAAATGACAACAAAGAAAAACAAGTGAAATTTTTACAACGCATAATGTACCCTCAGCCACCCCCCCACCCGAGTACACCCACACCTCAAAGCAAGTACATAATTACATCTCACAACACTCTAACACGAGAGTATAAAATCAAGATTTGTAGATTATAAAAATATTTATTAATAAAATAATTAAATTATTACTTTTTGTTTTTGTTACTATTATTTCATATTAATAGAAGTGTTTCAATTATTAATATCCATCATATGCCATATTTTTCTATTTTGATATTTTTTTATTATTTGCTTTCTCTATTTTGTACTCTCATTCTTATTTTATTCTTGCTTTTTATTTAATTTTATAAAACAATTGGTAGATTCAGTTCAAAATTAAGAAAAATAATATTCAACAAGTATAAAAATTCTCAAATAATTTCCACATATCGAAAACCAGTTTGAAAAATTATGATGAAACTTCTTTGTTGACATAGTATTATTGTAGACCTTTCATTAATGTTAATAAATACTCATGTACTGAGCATTATCAATATATATTATGTAATCCTTGTCATATCAGCACATATTTGATTTGAACTTTCCACATGTAAAAATATTATTCTCTCAATTTTATCTAGCCCAATCCATATAGTGGAACTTCTGACAGTAGCTCAACAACACTTGATCTGAAAGCTCAGATAAAGTCGCAACCATAAAGCATACTTAGAACTCTTATCCCTGGATGGAACCAAAAGCTATGATAAAAATTGTTATAAAATATCA
The DNA here is from genome assembly GCF_024323335.1 of Lathyrus oleraceus. Taxonomy (NCBI): domain Eukaryota; kingdom Viridiplantae; phylum Streptophyta; class Magnoliopsida; order Fabales; family Fabaceae; genus Lathyrus; species Lathyrus oleraceus. Next base: position 10,908 of record NW_026113392.1, read on the forward strand.
ACATGGAGAAATTAAAATAACACATACACAAACACAAGGACATAACATGGAAACTCCAAATTCAGAGAGAAAAATATAATAGTCGCTGTCAAATGGCAACCAAAGAAAAGACTGTAAAAATTGTTACAACGCATAATTTACCCTCAACCACCCCCAGACCCCGAGTACATCCACACCTCAAAACAAGTACATAATTACATCTCACAACACTATAACACAAGTATAAGCGAATTAAAAATAGAAGACGCCAAATACAAGTTTAAAGTATTTTTGACTGATGCATTTTATAATGAATAAATTGAATCCATTATATAGTCTTAAACTCCCTCTTCCTTTACAAAACTAAATGGTGTGAGACTTGTTGAACATGTATATTTTCAATCTATACTAACATATTTTTGGTGATTTGGAAGAATTTAGTCTATTAATCTAAAGAAATTGAGTTCAAATCTTGAGAGATACAATTGTAAAATAGTCATTAGTGTCATTTTAATTTAATAATTTGTTTCCATCTCTAATATATATGTATTGAATTAAATTAGTTGAATAACCCAAATGTTGCTGTGGTGTAGTGGTTAGCACGTAAGTCTTACACACTGAAGGTCTCTAGTTCAATCCTAGGCAGCAACATATGTATTATTATTTTTAATTTCATATTAATAGCCTTTCTTTTTCTTCCTATTTTTAATTTTGATCATTTTATTTCTATATTTTGTTCTTGCTTTTTTCCATTGTTTAAAATAAATGGTAGATTCATTTCAAAATTAAGAAAAATAAATTTCTACAAGTAGAAATCTACATTTGTTGAATATAAAAATATTTATTAATTAAATTATTAAATTATTGTATTTATGTTTTTCTTACTATTATTTAATATTAATATAAGTGTTTCAATTATTAATATCCATCATATGCCATTTTTTTCTATTTTGATATTTTATTATTATTTGCTTTCTCTATTTTGTACTTTCATTCTTATTTTATTCTTGCTTTTTTGTTTAATTTTATAAAACAATTGGTAGATTCATTTAAAAATTAAGAAAAATTATAATCCACAAGTATAAAAACTTCTCAAATAATTTCCACATATCGAAAACCAGTTTGAAAAATTCTGATGAAACTTCTTTATTGACATAATCTTATAGTAGACCTTTCATCAATGTAATAAATACTCATGTACTGAGCATTAATCAATAACTTATGTAAAAAATAATTATTCTCTCATTTTCATCTAGCCCAATCCACCTAGTGGAACTTCTGACAGTAGCTCAACAACACTTGATGTGAAAGATCAGATAAAGTTGCAACCATAAAGCATACTTAGAACTCTTATCCCTGGATGGAACCAAAAGCTATGATAAAAATTGTTATAAAATATCAACATGGAGAAATTAAAATAACACATACACAAACACAAGGACATAACATGGAAACTCCAAATTCAGAGAGAAAAATATAATAGTCGCTGTCAAATGGCAACCAAAGAAAAGACTGTAAAAATTGTTACAACGCATAATTTACCCTCAACCACCCCCAGACCCCGAGTACATCCACACCTCAAAACAAGTACATAATTACATCTCACAACACTATAACACAAGAGTATAAGCGAATTAAAAATAGAAGACGCCAAATACAAGTTTAAAGTATTTTTGACTGATGCATTTTATAATGAATAAATTGAATCCATTATATAGTCTTAAACTCCCTCTTCCTTTACAAAACTAAATGGTGTGAGACTTGTTGAACATGTATATTTTCAATCTATACTAACATATTTTTGGTGATTTGGAAGAATTTAGTCTATTAATCTAAAGAAATTGAGTTCAAATCTTGAGAGATACAATTGTAAAATAGTCATTAGTGTCATTTAATTAATAATTTGTTTCCATCTCTAATATATATGTATTGAATTAAATTAGTTGAATAACCCAAATGTTGCTGTGGTGTAGTGGTTATCACGTCAGTCTTACACACTGAAGGTCTCAGTTCAATCCTGGGCAGCAACATATGTATTTATTATTATTATAGGTTTGAATAATAATAGCCTTTCTTTCTTCCTATTTTTAATTTTTGATCATTTTATTTCTATATTTTGTTCTTGCTTTTTTTTCCATTGTTTAAAATAAATGGTAGATTCATTTCAAAATTAAGAAAAATAAATTTCTACAAGTATAAAATCTACATTTGTTGAATATAAAAATATTTTTAATAAATTAATATTATTTATTGTATTTATGTTTTTTACTATTATTTAATATTATATAAGTGTTTCAATTATTAATATCCATCATATGCCATTTTTTTCTTTTTGATATTTTATTATTATTTGCTTTCTCTATTTTGTACTTTCATTCTTATTTTATTCTTGCTTTTTTGTTTAATTTTATAAAACAATTGGTAGATTCATTTAAAAATTAAGAAAAATTATAATCCACAAGTATAAAAACTTCTCAAATAATTTCCACATATCGAAAACCAGTTTGAAAAATTCTGATGAAACTTCTTTATTGACATAATCTTATAGTAGACCTTTCATCAATGTTAATAAATACTCATGTACTGAGCATTAATCATTAACTTATGTAAAAAATAATTATTCTCTCAATTTTATCTAGCCCAATCCACCTAGTGGAACTTCTGACAGTAGCTCAACAACACTTGATGTGAAAGATCAGATAAAGTTGCAACCATAAAGCATACTTAGAACTCTTATCCCTGGATGGAACCATAAGCTATGATAACAATTTTTAGAAAATATCAACATGGAAAGATTAAAATAACACATCCACAAACAGAAGGACATAACATGGAAATTCCAAATTCAGAGAGAAAAAATAACAGTCGCTGTCAAATGACAACCAAAGAAAAACAAGTGAAATTTTTACAACGCATAATGTACCCTCAGCCCCCCAGACCCCGAGTACACCCACACCTCAAAGCAAGTACATAATTACATCTCACAACACTCTAACACGAGAGTATAAAATCAAGATTTGTAGATTATAAAATATTTATTAATAAAATAATTAAATTATTACTTTTTTGTTTTTGTTACTATTATTTCATATTAATAGAAGTGTTTCAATTATTAATATCCATCATATGCCATATTTTTTCTATTTTGATATTTTTTTATTATTTGCTTTCTCTATTTTGTACTCTCATTCTTATTTTATTCTTGCTTTTTATTTAATTTTATAAAACAATTGGTAGATTCAGTTCAAAATTAAGAAAAATAATATTCAACAAGTATAAAAATTCTCAAATAATTTCCACATATCGAAAACCAGTTTGAAAAATTATGATGAAACTTCTTTGTTGACATAGTATTATTGTAGACCTTTCATTAATGTTAATAAATACTCATGTACTGAGCATTAATCAATATATTATGTAATCCTTGTCATATCAGCACATATTTGATTTTAACTTTCCACATGTAAAAAATATGTATTCTCTCAATTTTATCTAGCCCAATCCATATAGTGGAACTTCTGACAGTAGCTCAATAACACTTGATCTGAAAGCTCAGATAAAGTTGCAACCATAAAGCATACTTAGAACTCTTATCCCTGGATGGAACCAAAAGCTATGATAAAAATTGTTATAAAATATCAACATGGAGAAATTAAAATAACACATACACAAACACAAGGACATAACATGGAAACTCCAAATTCAGAGAGAAAAATATAATAGTCGCTGTCAAATGGCAACCAGAGAAAAGACTGTAAAATTGTTACAACGCATAATTTACCCTCAACCACCCCAGACCCCGAGTACATCCACACCTCAAAACAAGTACATAATTACATCTCACAACACTATAACACAAGAGTATAAGCGAATTAAAAATAGAAGACGCCAAATACAAGTTTAAAGTATTTTTGACTGATGCATTTTATAATGAATAAATTGAATCCATTATATAGTCTTAAACTCCCTCTTCCTTTACAAAACTAATGGTGTGAGACTTGTTGAACATGTATATTTTCAATCTATACTAACATATTTTTGGTGATTTGGAAGAATTTAGTCTATTAATCTAAAGAAATTGAGTTCAAATCTTGAGAGATACAATTGTAAAATAGTCATTAGTGTCATTTTAATTAATAATTTGTTTCCATCTCTAATATATATATGTATTGAATTAAATTAGTTGAATAACCCAAATGTTGCTGTGGTGTAGTGGTTATCACGTCAGTCTTACACACTGAAGGTCTCGAGTTCAATCTTGGGCAGCAACATATGTATTTATTACTATTATTTCATATTAATAGCATTGTTTGAATAATTAATATACATCATAAGCCTTTCTTTTCTTCCTATTTTTAATTTTTGATCATTTTGTTTCTATATTTCGTTCTTGCTTTTTTTCCATTGTTTAAAATAAATGGTAGATTCATTTCAAAATTAAGAAAAATAAATTTCTACAAGTATACAATCTACATTTGTTGAATATAAAAATATTTATTAATTAAATTATTAAATTATAGTATTTATGTTTTTCTTACTATTATTTAATATTAAAATAAGTGTTTCAATTATTAATATCCATCATATGCCATTTTTTTCTATTTTGATATTTTATTATTATTTGCTTTCTCTATTTTGTACTTTCATTCTTATTTTATTCTTGCTTTTTTGTTTAATTTTAAAAACAATTGGTAGATTCATTTAAAAATTAAGAAAATTATAATCCACAAGTATAAAAACTTCTCAAATAATTTCCACATATCGAAAACCAGTTTGAAAAATTATTATGAAACTTCTTTATTGACATAATCTTATAGTAGACCTTTCATCAATGTTAATAAATACTCATGTACTGAGCATTAATCATTAACTTATGTAAAAAATAATTTCTCTCAATTTTATCTAGCCCAATCCACCTAGTGGAACTTCTGACAGTAGCTCAACAACACTTGATGTGAAAGATCAGATAAAGTTGCAACCATAAAGCATACTTAGAACTCTTATCCCTGGATGGAACCATAAGTTATGATAACAATTGTTAGAAAATATCAACATGGAGAATTTAAAATAACACATACACAAACACAAGGACATAACATGGAAATTCCAAATTCAGAGAGAAAAATATAACAGTCGCTGTCAAATGACAACCAAAGAAAAACAAGTGAAATTTTTTACAACGCATAATGTACCCTCAGCCCCCCCAGACCCCGAGTACACCCACACCTCAAAGCAAGTACATAATTACATCTCACAACACTCTAACACGAGAGTATAAAATCAAGATTTGTAGATAAAAATATTTATTAATAAAATAATTAAATTATTACTTTTTTGTTTTTGTTACTATTATTTCATATTAATAGAAGTGTTTCAATTATTAATATCCATCATATGCCATATTTTTTCTATTTTGATATTTTTTTATTATTTGCTTTCTCTATTTTGTACTCTCATTCTTATTTTATTCTTGCTTTTTATTTAATTTTATAAAACAATTGGTAGATTCAGTTCAAAATTAAGAAAATAATATTCAACAAGTATAAAAATTCTCAAATAATTTCCACATATCGAAAACCAGTTTGAAAAATTATGATGAAACTTCTTTGTTGACATAGTATTATTGTAGACCTTTCATTAATGTTAATAAATACTCATGTACTGAGCATTAATCAATATATTATGTAATCCTTGTCATATCAACACATATTTGATTTGAACTTTCCACATGTAAAAAATAATTATTCTCTCAATTTTATCTAGCCCAATCCATATAGTGGAACTTCTGACAGTAGCTCAACAACACTTGATCTGAAAGCTCAGATAAAGTCGCAACCATAAAGCATACTTAGAACTCTTATCCCTGGATGGAACCAAAAGCTATGATAAAAATTGTTATAAAATATCAACATGGAGAAATTAAAATAACACATACACAAACACAAGGACATAACATGGAAACTCCAAATTCAGAGAGAAAAATATAATAGTCGCTGTCAAATGGCAACCAGAAAAAGACTGTAAAAATTGTTACAACGCATAATTTACCCTCAACCACCCCCAGACCCCGAGTACATCCACACCTCAAAACAAGTACATAATTACATCTCACAACACTATAACACAAGAGTATAAGCGAATTAAAAATAGAAGACGCCAAATACAAGTTTAAAGTATTTTTGACTGATGCATTTTATAATGAATAAATTGAATCCATTATATAGTCTTAAACTCCTCTTCCTTTACAAAACTAAATGGTGTGAGACTTGTTGAACATGTATATTTTCAATCTATACTAACATATTTTTGGTGATTTGGAAGAATTTAGTCTATTAATCTAAAGAAATTGAGTTCAAATCTTGAGAGATACAATTGTAAAATAGTCATTAGTGTCATTTTAATTAATAATTTGTTTCCATCTCTAATATATATATGTATTGAATTAAATTAGTTGAATAACCCAAATGTTGCTGTGGTGTAGTGGTTATCACGTCAGTCTTACACACTGAAGGTCTCGAGTTCAATCTTGGGCAGCAACATATGTATTTATTATTATTATTTCATATTAATAGCATTGTTTGAATAATTAATATACATCATAAGCCTTTCTTTTCTTCCTATTTTTAATTTTTGATCATTTTGTTTCTATATTTCGTTCTTGCTTTTTTCCATTGTTTAAAATAAATGGTAGATTCATTTCAAAATTAAGAAAAATAAATTTCTACAAGTATACAATCTACATTTGTTGAATATAAAAATATTTTAATTAAATTATTAAAATATAAGTGTTTCAATTATTAATATCCATCATATGCCATTTTTTTCTATTTTGATATTTTATTATTATTTGCTTTCTCTATTTTGTACTTTCATTCTTATTTTATTCTTGCTTTTTTGTTTTTTATAAAACAATTGGTAGATTCATTTAAAAATTAAGAAAAATTATAATCCACAAGTATAAAAACTTCTCAAATAATTCCACATATCGAAAACCAGTTTGAAAAATTATTATGAAACTTCTTTATTGACATAATCTTATAGTAGACCTTTCATCAATGTTAATAAATACTCATGTACTGAGCATTAATCATTAACTTATGTAAAAAATAATTATTCTCTCAATTTTATCTAGCCCAATCCACCTAGTGGAACTTCTGACAGTAGCTCAACAACACTTGATGTGAAAGATCAGATAAAGTTGCAACCATAAAGCATACTTAGAACTCTTATCCCTGGATGGAACCATAAGTTATGATAACAATTGTTAGAAAATATCAACATGGAGAATTTAAAATAACACATACACAAACACAAGGACATAACATGGAAATTCCAAATTCAGAGAGAAAAATATAACAGTCGCTGTCAAATGACAACCAAAGAAAAACAAGTGAAATTTTTTACAACGCATAGTGTACCCTCAGCCACCCCCAGACCCCGAGTACACCCACACCTCAAAGCAAGTACATAATTACATCTCACAACACTCTAACACGAGAGTATAAAATCAAGATTTGTAGATTATAAAAATATTTATTAATAAAATAATTAAATTATTACTTTTTTGTTTTTGTTACTATTATTTCATATTAATAGAAGTGTTTCAATTATTAATATCCATCATATGCCATATTTTTCTATTTTGATATTTTTTATTATTTTTTGCTTTCTCTATTTTGTACTCTCATTCTTATTTTATTCTTGCTTTTTATTTAATTTTATAAAACAATTGGTAGATTCAGTTCAAAATTAAGAAAAATAATATTCACAAGTATAAAAATTCTCAAATAATTTCCACATATCGAAAACCAGTTTGAAAAATTATGATGAAACTTCTTTGTTGACATAGTATTATTGTAGACCTTTCATTAATGTTAATAAATACTCATGTACTGAGCATTAATCAATATATTATGTAATCCTTGTCATATCAACACATTTGATTTGAACTTTCCACATGTAAAAAATAATTATTCTCTCAATTTTATCTAGCCTAATCCATATAGTGGAACTTCTGACAGTAGCTCAACAACACTTGATCTGAAAGCTCAGATAAAGTCGCAACCATAAAGCATACTTAGAACTCTTATCCCTGGATGGAACCAAAAGCTATGATAAAATTGTTATAAAATATCAACATGGAGAAATAAAATAACACATACACAAACACAAGGACATAACATGGAAACTCCAAATTCAGAGAGAAAAATATAATAGTCGCTGTCAAATGGCAACCAAAGAAAAGACTGTAAAAAATTGTTACAACGCATAATTTACCCTCAACCACCCCCAGACCCCGAGTACATCCACACCTCAAAACAAGTACATAATTACATCTCACAACACTATAACACAAGAGTATAAGCGAATTAAAATAGAAGACGCCAAATACAAGTTTAAAGTATTTTTGACTGATGCATTTTATAATGAATAAATTGAATCCATTATATAGTCTTAAACTCCCTCTTCCTTTACAAAACTAAATGGTGTGAGACTTGTTGAACATGTATATTTTCAATCTATACTAACATATTTTTGGTGATTTGGAAGAATTTAGTCTATTAATCTAAAGAAATTGAGTTCAAATCTTGAGAGATACAATTGTAAAATAGTCATTAGTGTCATTTTAATTAATAATTTGTTTCCATCTCTAATATATATATGTATTGAATTAAATTAGTTGAATAACCCAAATGTTGCTGTGGTGTAGTGGTTATCACGTCAGTCTTACACACTGAAGGTCTCGAGTTCAATCTTGGGCAGCAACATATGTATTTATTACTATTATTTCATATTAATAGCATTGTTTGAATAATTAATATACATCATAAGCCTTTCTTTTCTTCCTATTTTTAATTTTTGATCATTTTGTTTCTATATTTTGTTCTTGCTTTTTTTCCATTGTTAAAATAAATGGTAGATTCATTTCAAAATTAAGAAAAATAAATTTCTACAAGTATACAATCTACATTTGTTGAATATAAAAATATTTATTAATTAAATTATTAAATTATAGTATTTATGTTTTTCTTACTATTATTTAATATTAATATAAGTGTTTCAATTATTAATATCCATCATATGCCATTTTTTTCTATTTTGATATTTTATTATTATTTGCTTTCTCTATTTTGTACTTTATTTCTTCTTATTTATTCTTGCTTTTTTGTTTAGTTTTATAAAACAATTGGTAGATTCATTTAAAAATTAAGAAAAATTATAATCCACAAGTATAAAAACTTCTCAAATAATTTCCACATATCGAAAACCAGTTTGAAAAATTATTATGAAACTTCTTTATTGACATAATCTTATAGTAGACCTTTCATCAATGTTAATAAATACTCATGTACTGAGCATTAATCATTAACTTATGTAAAAAATAATTATTCTCTCAAGTTTATCGAGCCCAATCCACCTAGTGGAACTTCTGACAGTAGCTCAACAACACTTGATGTGAAAGATCAGATAAAGTTGCAACCATAAAGCATACTTAGAACTCTTATCCCTGGATGGAACCATAAGTTATGATAACAATTGTTAGAAAATATCAACATGGAGAATTTAAAATAACACATACACAAACACAAGGACATAACATGGAAATTCCAAATTCAGAGAGAAAAATATAACAGTCGCTGTCAAATGACAATCAAAGAAAAACAAGTGAAATTTTTTACAACGCATAATGTACCCTCAGCCACCCCCAGACCCCGAGTACTCCCACACCTCAAAGCAAGTACTAATTACATCTCACAACACTCTAACACGAGAGTATAAAATCAAGATTTGTAGATTATAAAAATATTTATTAATAAAATAATCAAATTATTACTTTTTGGTTTTTGTTACTATTATTTCATATTAATAGAAGTGTTTCAATTATTAATATCCATCATATGCCATGTTTTTCTATTTTGATATTTTTTTTATTATTGCTTTCTCTATTTTGTACTCTCCCTTCTATTTTTCTTCTTAGACTTTTGATATATGTTCTAAAACAATTTGGTCGATTCCTTTCAAACTCCTCCCACTACTATTCCCGAAGTACAAAAGAAATTTTTCTCAAGAACTAGATTTCCACATCTCGAAAACCAGTTTGACATATTTTTGATGAAACTTCTTTTGTTGAACCAGAATCTATAGTACACTACTTTATCATGTTCCTAAAAATACTCCTGACTGAGCATTAATCCTTCCATTGGTCCCCCGTCAAACTTATTCTCTTCGTCCCCTTTCTCTAGCCCCTCCACCTAGTTGAACTTCTGACCGTAGCTCACCAACATTTGATGTGAAAGATCAGATAAAGTTGGCAACCATAAAGCATACTTAGAACTCTTTATCCCAGGATGGAACCATAAGCTATGATAACAATTGTTTAGAAATATCAACATGGAGAAATTAAAATAACCATAACACAACACAAAGGACATAACGTGGAATTCCCAATTCAGAGAGAAACATATAACATTCGCTGTCAAATGACAACCAAAGAAAACAAGTGAAAAATTTTACAACGCATAAGTACCCTCAGCCACCCAGACCCCCGAGTACACCCACACCCACAGCCAAAGCAAGTCCGTAATACATCTCACCACACGCGTAACATGAGAGTAAGAAAATGCCAGATTTGTAAGCTATCCAAATATTTATTACTCCCCTCCTCAATATCCATCCTCTGCCATCTTTTTTCTATTTGTATATTTTTTTTTTATTTGGCTTTCTCTATTTTGTACCTCTCATTCTTATTTTATTCTTGCTTTTTATTAATTTTATAAAACTATTGGAAGATTCAGTTCAAAATTAAGAAAAATAATATTCAACAAGTATTAAAATTCTCAAATAATTTCCACATATGGAAAACTAGTTTGAAAAATTATGATGAAACTTCTTTGTTAACATTGTATTATTGTAGACCTTTCATTAATGTTAATAAATACTCATGTACTGAGCATTAATCAATATATTATGTAATCCTTGTCATATCAGCACATATTTGATTTGAACTTTCCACATGTAAAAAATAATTATTCTCTCAATTTTATCTAGCCCAATCCATATAGTGGAACTTCTGACAGTAGCTCAACAACACTTGATCTGAAAGCTCAGATAAAGTCGCAACCATAAAGCATACTTAGAACTCTTATCCCTGGATGGAACCAAAAGCTATGATAAAAATTGTTATAAAATCAACATGGAGAAATTAAAATAACACATACACAAACACAAGGACATAACATGGAAACTCCAAATTCAGAGAGAAAAATATAATAGTCGCTGTCAAATGGCAACCAAAGAAAAGACTGTAAAAATTGTTACAACGCATAATTTACCCTCAACCACCCCCAGACCCCGAGTACATCCACACCTCAAAACAAGTACATAATTACATCTCACAACACTATAACACAAGAGTATAAGCGAATTAAAAATAGAAGACGCCAAATACAAGTTTAAAGTATTTTCGACTGATGCATTTTATAATGAATAAATTGAATCCATTATATAGTCTTAAACTCCCTCTTCCTTTACAAAACTAAATGGTGTGAGACTTGTGAACATGTATATTTTCAATCTATACTAACATATTTTTGGTGATTTGGAAGAATTTAGTCTATTAATCTAAAGAATTGAGTTCAAATCTTGAGAGATACAATTGTAAAATAGTCATTAGTGTCATTTTAATTAATAATTTGTTTCCATCTCTAATATATATGTATTGAATTAAATTAGTTGAATAACCCAAATGTTGCTGTGGTGTAGTGGTTATCACGTCAGTCTTACACACTGAAGGTCTCCAGTTCAATCCTGGGCAGCAACATATGTATTTATTACTATTATTTCATATTAATAGCATTGTTTGAATAATTAATATACATCATAAGCCTTTCTTTTCTTCCTATTTTAATTTTTGATCATTTTTTCTATTTTTTCTTCTTGCTTTTTTCCATTGTTTAAAATAAATGGTAGATTCATTTCAAAATTAAGAAAAATAAATTTCTACAAGTATACAATCTACATTTGTTGAATATAAAAATATTTATTAATTAAATTATTAAATTATAGTATTTATGTTTTTCTTACTATTATTTAATATAATATAAGTGTTTCAATTATTAATATCCATCATATGCCATTTTTTTCTATTTTGATATTTTATTATTATTTGCTTTCTCTATTTGTACTTTCATTCTTATTTTATTCTTGCTTTTTTGTTTAGTTTTATAAAACAATTGGTAGATTCATTTAAAAATTAAGAAAAATTATAATCCACAAGTATAAAAACTTCTCAAATAATTTCCACATATCGAAAACCAGTTTGAAAAATTCTGATGAAACTTCTTTATTGACATAATCTTATAGTAGACCTTTCATCAATGTTAATAAATACTCATGTACTGAGCATTAATCATTAACTTATGTAAAAAATAATTCTCTCTGAATTTTATCTAGCCCAATCCACCTAGTGGAACTTCTGACCGTAGCTCAACAACACTTGATGTGAAAGATCAGATAAAGTTGCAACCATAAAGCATACTTAGAACTCTTATCCCTGGATGGAACCATAAGCTATGATAACAATTGTTAGAAAATATCAACATGAGAAATTAAAATAACACATACACAAACACAAGGACATAACATGGAAACTCCAAATTCAGAGAGAAAAATATAATAGTCGCTGTCAAATGGCAACCAAAGAAAAGACTGTAAAAATTGTTACAACGCATAATTTACCCTCAACCACCCCCAGACCCCGTACATCCACACCTCAAAACAAGTACATAATTACATCTCACAACACTATAACACAAGAGTATAAGCGAATTAAATAGAAGACGCCAATACAAGTTTAAAGTATTTTTGACTGATGCATTTTATAATGAATAAATTGAATCCATTATATAGTCTTAAACTCCCTCTTCCTTTACAAACTAAATGGTGTGAGACTTGTTGAACATGTATATTTTCAATCTATACTAACATATTTTTGGTGATTTGGAAGAATTTAGTCTATTAATCTAAAGAAATTGAGTTCAAATCTTGAGAGATACAATTGTAAAATAGTCATTAGTGTCATTTTAATTAATAATTTGTTTCCATCTCTAATATATATGTATTGAATTAAATTAGTTGAATAACCCAATGTTGCTGTGGTGTAGTGGTTATCACGTCAGTCTTACACACTGAAGGTCTCCAGTTCAATCTTGGGCAGCAACATATGTATTTATTACTATTATTTCATTTAATAGCATTGTTTGAATAATTAATATACATCATAAGCCTTTCTTTTCTTCCTATTTTTAATTTTTGATCATTTATTTCTATATTTTGTTCTTGCTTTTTTTCCATTGTTTAAAATAAATGGTAGATTCATTTCAAAATTAAGAAAAATAAATTTCTACAAGTATACAATCTACATTTGTTGAATATAAAAATATTTATTAATTAAATTATTAAATTATATATTTATGTTTTTCTTACTATTATTTAATATTAATATAAGTGTTTCAATTATTAATATCCATCATATGCCATTTTTTTTTTTTTTGATATTTATTTTATTTTGCTTTCTCTATTTTGTACTTTCATTCTTATTTTATTCTTGCTTTTTTGTTTAATTTTATAAAACAATGGTAGATTCATTTAAAAATTAAGAAAAATTATAATCCACAAGTATAAAAACTTCTCAAATAATTTCCACATATCGAAAACCAGTTTGAAAATTCTGATGAAACTTCTTTATTGACATAATCTTATAGTAGACCTTTCATCAATGTTAATAATACTCATGTACTGAGCATTAATCATTAACTTATGTAAAAAATAATTATTCTCTCAATTTTATCTAGCCCAATCCACCTAGTGGAACTTCTGACAGTAGCTCAACAACACTTGATGTGAAAGATCAGATAAAGTTGCAACCATAAAGCATACTTAGAACTCTTATCCCTGGATGGAACCATAAGCTATGATAACAATTGTTAGAAAATATCAACATGGAGAAATTAAAATAACACATACACAAACACAAGGACATAACATGGAAATTCCAAATTCAGAGAGAAAAATATAACAGTCGCTGTAAAATGACAACCAAAGAAAAACAAGTGAAATTTTTACAACGCATAATGTACCCTCAGCCACCCCCAGACCCCGAGTACACCCACACCTCAAAGCAAGTACATAATTACATCTCACAACACTCTAACACGAGAGTATAAAATCAAGATTTGTAGATTATAAAAATATTTATTAATAAAATAATTAAATTATTACTTTTTTGTTTTTGTTACTATTATTTCATATTAATAGAAGTGTTTCAATTATTAATATCCATCATATGCCATATTTTTTCTATTTTGATATTTTTTTTATTATTTGCTTTCTCTATTTTGTACTCTCATTCTTATTTTATTCTTGCTTTTTATTTAATTTTATAAAACAATTGGTAGATTCAGTTCAAAATTAAGAAAAATATATTCAACAAGTATAAAAATTCTCAAATAATTTCCACATATCGAAAACCAGTTTGAAAATTATGATGAAACTTCTTTGTTAACATAGTATTATTGTAGACCTTTCATTAATGTTAATAAATACTCATGTACTGAGCATTAATCAATAACTTTCCACATGTAAAAAAATATTATTCTCTCAATTTTATCTAGCCCAATCCATATAGTGGAACTTCTGACAGTAGCTCAACAACACTTGATCTGAAAGCTCAGATAAAGTCGCAACCATAAAGCATACTTAGAACTCTTATCCCTGGATGGAACCAAAAGCTATGATAAAAATTGTTATAAAATATCAACATGGAGAAATTAAAATAACACATACACAAACACAAGGACATAACATGGAAACTCCAAATTCAGAGAGAAAATAATAGTCGCTGTCAAATGGCAACCAAAGAAAGACTGTAAAAATTGTTACAACGCATAATTTACCCTCAACCACCCCAGACCCCGAGTACATCCACACCTCAAAACAAGTACATAATTACATCTCACAACACTATAACACAAGAGTATAAGCGAATTAAAAATAGAAGACGCCAATACAAGTTTAAAGTATTTTCGACTGATGCATTTATATAATGAATAAATTGAATCCATTATATAGTCTTAAACCCCTCTTCCTTTACAAAACTAAATGGTGTGAGACTTGTTGAACATGTATATTTTCAATCTATACTAACA
>NW_026113393.1:0-26065 GCF_024323335.1 Lathyrus oleraceus
GTGCCTTAGAAGCCAAGGACCTTAGTTTACCAACCCATCTCGGCCTATTTTTAGGACGTATGCGGAGGTCGTTCAGATTGTAGTCTGATCGATTGTCACGCGTACTACACTCATAAGAGTTTCTCTTGAAATATTTCTGGAATACGAGTATTCGTTCCTCCGATAATGTAGCGGTGTATTCGTCGCTATATGATCTATTGGTTAAATCATAAGCTAAGAGATACAATTAAAAATTTCGAGTCGCCACCGACTGCACTTTTTTTATCCAAAGACTTGCTAAACGAACAAAAGCCTAAGAAGTTTTACACGTAGAAAACTAATAAAAAGATCAGAGATTCTGGGTAAGGGGTAAATTACGCAATGGGAAGGTGTTAGGCACCCACTACGTCCTAGGTACTCTAGGAGCCCTTTTCACACTTGTTGTAAAAATTAGTATTTGTTATGACAAAATATTGTGCAAACATGATTGGGATGGTGAGAAAAGAATGTACAATTTATTATTATTGGGTTCGAACGGATGAACCCGTTGCCTACGTACCTTCCATCAAAGGTAAGGATCAGAACGCCGTAGTTCGGCTAAAAGATTTCCAAAAGTGGTTTGGGTTCAATTTTAAACACAAACCCTAGGTCTTACGTTATCCACGGGAGAAAACTCAACCTTATACAAACAACAACGTCCACCATGTGAGAACAGCTTCAACTTGGCCAGAGAGGGGTTAACCCTATAATAGGCGAGGAAGACTTACAATTCAATCACTAAAGACAGAAGGTGAGATTAACATCAACCACTAAGATAAATCAACCTATAGCTCATGTATGAAAAGATTAATGGACAAAGCCAAAACAAGTGAATGAGTGGAATTACTGATTATGATTATGAAAATGAAGTCAAAGTATATTAAGATCAATTCAAATAAGTATTATGAAACGGATTTTGGAAAAAGGTCAAGGACTTGAGTCCAGGTTTTTAGTTAGAAAACATGAAGATGTTTGCACAACACTTATGTCAATTTGAAAAAGTATAGTGTGAAAAGTCTAGGACATAATGAATGATGAATGGATGAAGGATGGATAGTAAAACTTCTTAGAAGGTTCACTTCTTGAAATCATATGACAGATGATTCAAGTGTGTCCTTTGGAATGGCAATTAATAATAATAAACAAGCAAAGCAGCAAAAGCGGATATCGGATGCCAATCAATGGTCTTATACCAATCTCCTAAACAAAATGGGATATCAGAAGCCACTCAATGGTACTTACACGATCTCCACAGGCAAGAAATAAAAGCGGATACCGGATACCAATAGATGGATTTACACCAGTCTCCTAAAACAGAACAGGATATCAGATGCCACTCAATGGACTTACACCGATCTCCTCAAAAGAAAAACAAAGATGAATATGGAAGTTAACTGCCAATCTATCTGGACTTAGGTTAACTCCACAGTATGCTCACAGGAAATCCAATGCCACATCACAGGGCTTACAATGGATCCTCACATACAAGAACAAAAGCAACAATATGATCACAGGAATGCAAATGCCAACTTACAGGGACTTATATTGCAACCTCTCATACGAACAGATGAACAAACTATGATCACAGGAAAGCAGATGCCAACTTACAGGGACTTACAACTGCAACCTCACATACAACATCAAACAGATCAAATTATGATCACAGGATAACAGATGCCAACCTACAGGGACTTATAACTGTATCCTCACATACACACAGATGAACAGAAGATATGATGACCAATGAGGTCTTACACTCTATCCTTCCATATCACAGGAGCAAATGCCAAGGCAATGGGCTTACAATTGTCCTCAATGGGCAAACAACAATGATAGCATCACAAAACAAATGAGATGATCATGCACTAATGGCAATTGATGATGATGATAAATGCATAGCATATGGGCAAGCAAGTACATGAGGCAAGCAATCAATCAATGAATAGCAACAGCACACTCTATAGCCAAACAATGGGGGGCTCACACAAGAAGGTTGACTTTAAAGTCCACTGTAATGGTAAGTGTCGCTCTAACCTGGCCATTGAGGGGCTCAGGTGAAGCAGATGAAATAGGAGATGAGGTATGCCTCATTGCTTCTATCTCAAATCAGAGAGAGCATCAAAGAAAGTGTGGGAGTTCAGAAAGTAGGAACTCTCTCCACATTATTGACTCGATTAGATCTTGGGTATTTATCTCATTGCTTCAACCAGGTACTGGGAGCAAAGAGAGGACACACTGAATAGTGGGGGATAGATTACTTATCCCTACCTTCCACCAATTGCCTTACTTGAAGGACTTTTCCTGCTTAGGACAAATATAAACAAACACAGGCATTGCCTCTTAAGGAGGACTTCAGACAGTTTGCCCGGTCAAATAACAGACTGGGTCTCCAGACTACATGAAGAAGAAGTATTTATACCTCAAAGCAAATGCTATAAAGCAAAGCAAGCAATCAAGTTCAAAGAACTTAGGCAACTAAAGCACCTGAAAAGTCAAACTCATTAGTAAACAGTCAACAATCAAAAGCAAAAGAAAATGAACCAATGGTCACACAGAAGGACCAATTGTGCAAGGCACAAAGACTCAAGCATATGAGTCACCTACAAAACAATGTTAGCACAATATAAACAATTCAATCAATCACATTGGAGTGATCCTTAAAGCATGGGTGCTCAACCTGAAACAACAGCTCAATTGTAAGCTCAGGAGACCACTAGGACTAGCCTAGGTCCAAAGATGAAAGAAAAAGTCAAGGCAGCAAGCAATGTTCAATCAAAGTCAAATGCAATCATGTAGGAAGCAAACACAATTGGATTCAAACTTATATCATGCATCATGGTCATTTCATACACAAATGAATGCAAAGCATGGCAAGAAGCATACAAAAGTCAACAGCAAAGACTTCATTCAAAAGTCAACTCAAACAATCCCAAAAAATTATGAAATAAATCACACTCAATCCTAACATCTAACATGGTATACATGCAAATTTCATGGCATTTGGATGAGAGAAGGCAGTCAATGAAATTCATGAAGTCAAATCATTCAAGTAAGCATGGTGAAAGTCAACAAGCATGGGTCAACTTCAAAAAATCATATCAATTTGAAAACAGAAGAGAATGAATGAAATTTACACCAATGCAAAGCTTGAGATGTCTAATTATCACATATGAAATTTCATGATCATACAATAAGGTTTGAGAATTTCATAAAGATTTGGCAAGGTATAGCACAAAAGTCAACAAATGACCACATATGGAAGAAAATTCTCAATCAAATGGAAAACAGCAAGATTAATTCCAAGAAAAATCATACATCAATTAGACATACAAGGGATCATTCATGCAAAATTTGGAGTCATTTGGATAAGAGGAAGCATGTGAACAAAAATCATACATTGGCAAATCATTGGTGTGACACAAATTGTCACACCCTAATTCAAAATTCATATCTATTAAAACACAAATGAGAAATCCACAAACTTTATATGGAAATGAAGATCAATGTGTCTTTTTACCACAAAAAATTTCAAAGGCAATGGATGCAACATGAGTATTTCACAATTGAATGGCACAAGGTATCATTTTGGCATACATGTGAAGAAAATTTGTCATAAAACATCCAGCCAATGGAAAATCATTAAAACATAATTAAAAACTAGACTCAATCATGAACATGATGGAAAAAGAATCATAATTTTTTGGATGAAAAATGAATTAGAAAATAATTGTTGAAGTTTGGATAAAATGGGTGAAATGTGAACAAGAATGCATGGCATAAGCGGTCAACACAAGTCAACATGGCAATTTTGTAAATATTTTTTCATTAATCAAAACGCTGCAGTTTTGGGGGAGAAATGGAATGTTCTCATTGGCTGTTGCCAATGGAACAGTGCGGCTGGCCAATGGAGCCTCATGTTTTCTAGTTTTAGAAACCCTTAGGGTTTATGCAGCCATGGCAATCGACATAGATCATAACAATAATCAACAAACAGCAACAAGTGGAAATTCTGGCAGTTCACCATAACAAGCAAGCAATATCATTTTCAATGTTTATCATCATCCAACTAATCCAAGCAAACAATAGCATAGCATTTCAAGGTGCTCGCAGCAGGCAGTCCACAGCATACACACAACATGTGGACTTTCTAGGCATGGCTATAAGGTTCAGCATACAAACATCCTCATCATGTTTCAAGGCTCATCAACATCAAATAAATTTTGAGCAACATAAACACAGTTTAGCATAATGCACATCAGGCAACAGCAACATACCACATGTTTCACAAGGATTTTAGGCATATTCATGAGGTTTCCAAAATAGCAGCAAGGCAATATTCAAGCAATCAGCATCAAAAAACAAGACTAGACAAGTATCACACAACAACATTGTATTGGTGTAGCAACATCATTCAACAACTATCAATGCAACATCCCCACAAAATTCTGGACAGGACAAGTTTTATTAGTAGGGCACATTTATGTGGTTCCCAACAGCAACACAAATGGCTCGACCAAAACACACAACACATTATTCAGCAACAATTTAAATTTAACCACTAATAGGTAGAATTCCTGGACATGGTATGGTTTAGCAACAAACTGCAGCAGGGTTAGCTTCATGTTCATTAAAAAAACTCAAACAGCAACATGGACACCACATGATCAATAATCATTACCAACATTCTCACACATGACTGTAAGCAAGAACTGGAAACAAGCTATGGTCTGTACAACACAGGGCACACAATTTCATCATCATGTCCATCAAAACAATAGCAAGCAACAGCATATCATCTAGCAGCATATAACCACCACAATCTTCATGCAAAATCTGAGCAACAACAGCAACAACATGGTAGTAGCATACAGCAGAATGGCATGTTCATCATAACAGCAGGTTTTAGCATAACAGCACTGTTAACATCATGGTATTCATCATCATGTTCATCAAAAAACAACACAAGCATGACAAAAAGATTTTGGGCATAGCAAGTAGTTTAACAGCAGCAAAGGTATTCATCATAGCACAGTATTTCATCCTTCATTTTCATCATCATGTAATTATCAACCAGTTCATCACCAAAATGTTTTCTCAACAAAAAGTCAAGAGGCATGGCAGGGAGGTATTTCACACAAGTTCAAACAGTAGCAGGATTCATCTCTGGTTACAGCATAGTATTCATCATTATGTAATCAAACATGAACAACAAGCATACAACAGCACATAACATATTTCACATTGGATTTTCTGGACATGACATTTGGTTCATGTAACAGTGCACTCATCATCAGCAGTTACAATAAATCCACAATAACCATGGAAACATGTTACAGCAAGTAGGGTTCATTGAGTAGTTACCAACATCAAAACACATGACTCAACCAAACATACATCAGCATGGGATTCATCATCACAAACACAGTATTTCAGCTTTCAGTTTCATCATCATGAAACAAAGTAGAGCAAGCAATCACAACAAACAGGGTTTTAGCATGTTCATAAAAACATCATCAATCTCACAGTCGAATTTTCAAAATGCCCTAAACAAAATCTAGCACACTACAGCATTAACAAACTTAAAGCAACAGGAATATATCATTACTTTTCACCAAAACATTGCAACAAACCAAATCGACCAAAATGCATTTGAGCATAAACAAAGAATTCAATTTTCTCACAGCATACTCAAACATTTCACACCATTTGAAGTTCATGAGAATCATACAACAAACTAGCTAAAACATAGCATGGCATGGAGAAAGAAGGTACTCGAAACTTACTTGTTTTTGAAGTAAGTTGTGAACACAGTGATGCTTTTGATGATATGAGTGCAAACAGCTGGCTCTTATGCTTTATGTTAAGGATGTTGAAGCTTGTTCACACTCAACTTGCTCGAAAACTTCTCAAATCTCAGTTGCCATTGGAGATACTTGAAAATGCAGAGCTTGAAAGAGGGTTACAGTTGAGAATGGTGTGCAAAAACAATCCCAAATGATTTTTAAGTGATGGAGGAATCAAGGTTATTCGAGGGTTTGCAAGGGTTTGGCAGAAAAGTATACTTGAGCCAAAGTGCAAATGAGAGGAACCTCTTTTTTTCTGTGTGTAGGCTGAAAAAACTAGGTTGGATGCAGAAAAATGCAGCTTAAATACCATCTGTTTTGTGTTGGTTTAAGACATGCTAACTGGCTTAGTGTGAAATGAAGTATTGGCCATTTGCTAATTATGTGTTCAAATGAAATGGGAGGTACATTTGTGGTCGAGTTGGGCTTTAAACCAGCTGCATACAGACCATATGTTTGCTGTTTTTGTGGCAGCACATGAATTGCTGTACTTTGTTTCACTCTTTGAAAGCAATTTGCAAAAATACCAAGCTGGTGCATAAGTGGAAATGGAGGTATATGCTTGGTCGAATTGGGCTTGGAATGAGCTGTATACAGACTTTGCCAATGCTGTTTGTGTTGTACAAAAGCTGCTGTACTTGCTTTTACTTAATGTTACCAATTGTACAATTTGCCAACATTGCTCTTTGGTCAAAATGGTAGTAAATGGTGATATGATGATGGTTTTAAGCTTTGAGCAAGTTCCAAATATGGTTTAAAACATTTCCCAATTGGCAAAATGATGAAAAAGTCCATAAATCAAAAAGTCAAAGTTTGGTCAAACTTTGATTTTAAATGAAAAGGTCCAAAAATGCCATTTTGAATGGTAAGGTTTTAGGTCATGAAATTTATATTTTTGGAAAGAGGATGAAAAATGTGGTGTGTAGGAAAAAACCCCACCAAATTTGGCCTTATGGTTTGAGAGTTATGGCTTGTTGAAGTTCAAAAATTGGTGAAAATGATTTGATCATATCTTGACAACCACACATGGGATTTTGATGTTCTTGGACTTTTTGAAAATGGGAGACAAGATCTTCAACTTTCATGTTGGGCAAAAATTCATTTGAAGCTTGTATCATGATGTAAGTTTAAGATCAAGAAGTTTCCATTTTTGGCAGTTGAAATTACAGGTCCACTTTCTATTTCTGGAAAATTTTCTGATTGACTTGATTTTCTTCCATGATGAGGTTGAACATGATAGATGAGGCTTATACAAGCATGAATGAACTCTTTCAAATCAATTCTATCCATCAAATCTTGATTAAATCAACTGTTGACCAAATTTGACTTTCTGTTGACTTTTCTAGGGTTTTGGACTGATTGAACTTCTTCTGATGAATTCCAAACCCTAATTCCTTGAGAACTTGACTTCAAATGATGTCTCAAGATGTATGAACTTTTGATTAATCATGGTGCCCAAATTCTGCAAGAATGGCCACCATCCATTGCTTTGACTGATCAATGACTGACTTTGACCTAATTGCTGATGATTGCTTCCACTGCAAGCAACAAGGTTAGACTGACAATATTTTTGTACTTTTTGAATGATAAACATATGAAAGCAAAGATATACAAATGCAAAGTATGCTTGGTGATCAAGAAACAAACCCACAAGGCAATCTATCCACTAAGAGGAAATCAAAGGCATGCAATGATCCTTGAGGTTATGATATGAATGATATGGGCCATGAGGGATCTTAGGGCCCAAAATTGGGGTCTTACAGATGCCCCTATTTAAGGTCATTCTAGCCGGAGAAGTGAAGTTTAGAAATCTTCATCTCGACGCGGTAGAATGGACTTAAATAACAGTAATGAGACAAATTTTGGTCCCTAAGAGACCTCATGATGCAGATGTATGCATGCAAAAGACACAAATTCTGTGGGGAATATGATTCACACAGAAGAAAAGACGATCCATCGGAGTAATACACTCACCAGGAACAGAGACTCTAACAAGACTCTATGGGGATAATAAAAGAAAAAGAAATGTGTGAACAAGACACGACTCCAAACTGGGGAAAAACAAACTGACATAACGTGAACAAGACACGACTCTGATTAGGAAAACAGAAAACAGACTGGAGAACTCACTGGGGAGTGAAGGACTCACACTGGGAAAAGAATTCCAAATGGAAAATAAATCCATTGGAGAGACACAAGCTGACTCCTGGGGAGAAGCAACAAAAAGTTCCACTGGGGAAGTAACAAAGAAATGAGATGTTACCAGGCATACGGGTAACAAACTCAGGAAAATCTGACTCCACAGGGGGACCGAGGTCATAATAGGGAGCAGAAAGGAGGGAACACCAAGGATACCGGTTACTGGGTATATAATAGGTGACCGACCAAAGCGTGAATTGGATTTCACTTCCAAAACACTCATCATCCTGAAGAGAGCTAGAAAAGCAAACTTGTTTATAGGATGGACATTCAATTCCACAAGGAAAATGAATCTTACTCTGAGGGGAAAACAATCAAAAGATTGACTCAAGAGCGAACGAGATATAATATCCATTACCGTCAGAACGTGGATAGAATACTCAGATGAGACATATTATTCATTACCGGCAGACCGTGAATAATATACTCGAAAGGAAAATTATCCTGAACCGGTTACTGGGTTGTTTATAGGATAAAATCCGAAGACGTGAATTGGTTTTCACTTCCAAAACACTCATCATCCGAAAGGAGGGCTTGAAAAAGCAAATCGACTTACAGGATGGACATTCGAATCCACAACGGGAAAACGAATCTTACTCAACTGGGGACACAAACCCAAAGAGTGCATGAGATATAATATCCATTACCGGCAGACCGTGGATAAGATACTCGCATGAGATATATTATCTATTACCGTCAGAACGTAGATAATAAACTCGCATGGTAAGAAACACCAGAGATACCGGTTACTGGGTATATAATAGGTGATCTACCGAAAACGTGAATTGGTTTTCACTTCCAAAACACTCATCATCCAAAACACAAACTGGTTAAAGGATGGCTATTCGATTCTACAAAGAATACGAATCTTGCTCAGTTGGGGAAAATCAACAAAGGATTCCAACTAAAGAGCGCATGAGATATATTATTCATTACCGGCAGACCGTGAATAATACACTCGAAAGGAAAAGACACCAGAGATACCGGTTACTGGGTATATAATAGGTGACTAACCAAAAAGAGAGACAATCGATACCAAGCATACGGGTAAACGAAAGACAACTCAAAGGATAAATTGCAAGCATCCGGCAATTATCCAACAACAAGAAATATTCGACTCCACAAAGGGAAATAACGAATCTTACTCGACTGGGGAAACACAAAAGGCTTCGACTGAAGAGTGCATGAGATATATTATTCATTACCGGCAGACCGTGAATAATATACTCGCATGGAAGATTATCCACAACCGGTTACTGGGTTAACAAAGGATAAATCAACCGAACAGAAAGGCATCGGGATACCAAATTAGGTATATAATGATAACCAATCAAAAGGAGCAACAGACATTACCAACAAAAGGGTAAATGAAAGGCGAACTGCTGAGGATAAATTGCAAGCATCCGGCAATTATCGACAGAAGACTAGCTGGGGATGCATTGGTAAACAACCAATGATCCGGGGAACAAATCACTAGCATACGGTGAAAAGACCCACTGGGGATAAAATTGCTAGCATACGGCAATTATCCACAAAAGACTTGCTAGGGATATAAGTGCTGATCTGAGCAACTTATACAAGCAAAGGAAAATCATCATCAAATATTGAATGAAGATAACCACAAAATTAGGGTTTACATCTACCGAATACGGGGTAGAAGACCAAAAACTCCGCGTGGGGATAGAACAAATCACAAATCCGCACGGGAAACCAAAATAGGGTTTATAACAAACCACAAACTGCTGAAGAGCAGGAAAATAGGATTTACAACTACCGGGTATAGGTAGAAAACCAAAAACTCTGGCTGGAGAATAAAAGGTGTATAACCACAAATTCTGTTAAGAAAGCCAGGAAAGATAGGACTTACAACTACCGGTTTAGGTAGAGGCCCAAAAACATTCCGCTGGGGAACAACCCACTGGGAAGCACAAGATATCTGACAAATAGCCAATTCGGGAATGATCCGAAGAGACAGACTGAATAAAGACACGTCCTAATGAGGATATAACTCAAATAGGAAAATCCATCCCAATATATGTGTTGGGAGGAAACGGAAGAAACCGTCATCCACGAGGATATATCTCAGTGGGGAACTGCAGAAGGAAAGACAACATTTTCTGCTTATGGGGTTGACTCTATATGGAGAGATTTTAAACACCCGACATCTGCTTGGGGAGATCTGTAAAGAGATCTATATCACCATAGCAGGAGACACGACAAACAAAAGATATATGGCAAGAAATGCAACATGAATATCTGAATGTTTATGAATATGCATGAATATGCGTGATTTATGTTTGATGAATGCTGACAAAACAGACAATTCTAACACAAACAGGTTCAGGAACAAACGTCCGGTATTATACTTCCAGGGGAAAAACCAGCTGGAGAGCCAATCTGCGGAGATCCACGTGCTGTAAAGCAAAGATCTGCAAGTACTGCTGAAGAAGCAGAGAATCAGAGATATCGGGAAACAACCCAATCAAGGTACAGAAAGTCACAACGGGCAAAACAGCCACCAAGACAAATCTGTAGGGGAACAAGAGAAATCCCAAAGTATATCTGCAGGGGATCCCAGTGTCAACTGAGAAACAAAAGTGCATAAGCACGAACTGCTGTAGAAGCAAATCCACACAACTCCACTGGGGAACAACCCACTGAGGGAGAATGATATCATCCAAATAGAATCTAACTGCATAAGCAACTCTACTGGGGAAAACTGTCGGCTACTCTCTTGGGAACAAACCACTGAGGGAGGACAGATCAAACAAGTAGATTCTGCAACGAACCACTCCACTTGGGGAGAATACACAGCAAACTGATCACAACAAGTAGATTCTGCAATATAAGCCACTCTACTGGGGATCACAAACAGTCAGGAAATCAATCCGTTCACTGGAGGCTAAAGCCATCATCCGACCATACGGGGATTGAAGGAGTATTCAACAGGCGAAACTGCCACAACAAACATTCTGCAGACTAAGCTGAGGAAAAGATGGTTGCAATACTGGGATGTCAACCCAAATCAACCTGAGTAGGAAAATAAATCCTGCTCTGCTGAAGAGAATAACTCTGATGGAGAGATAGCAACAATTCCACAGACGACTTCGCCGGGGAAAGGGTAAAGTACCGGGTATCAAACCACTGACTTACCGAGTCTTCAAAAGAAAACAACGTGCTGAGGAAACAGACAAATCCTGCTGGCACACTGCATGGGGAAAAGCGGTAACAACTCCACTTGCAACCCTGGTGGGGATATTAATAACAGCTCTACTCGCGACTCCGAGGGGAGTATCAATCAATCAGTTATACTCATGACTGTGCTGAGGAGACAAATAAAGTCTGGGGATACGACCCACTGGAGAAAGTGACGGGGCACCAAGATGACAAACCATCAACCGCCGAAACTTCTAAGAAAACACCCATGCTGGGAAAACTGCTGCTGGAGAGAACGAAGTCTTCAACAACAAATCACTTGCGACTGTACTGGGGAACAACCCCAACAACAACTCTGTTTGAGGAACAACCTCAACAAAGATCTGAAGAAAGAAGATACCACCAAACCAGGAATATGAACAAATGTCTTACCTGTTGGGAATCATGCCACCCTCGGGAGAGCACTGAGATATTCTTGAGTATCCTTTCAATCTTGTGAATGTTCACTTTGTTTAAAACAAAAATTTTGAAAAATTTGATTTGTTTAAAACAATGACATTTTATCAATTTAAAACATGCAAAACATTTGTTGAATTGAAACAAATAAGAGTGCAAATAATTGGATAAAAAGCTCAAATTGATTTGATAGAATGGTAGTCTGCAAATGGCAAGACTCCATAGATCTGTACAAATTTGAAATCAGTGATATATATTGGAAGAGGGCTACATTGAACATAATGATCCTTTCTCTACCAATTTGAATCTCGATGTATCCGAAGCTTCAGTTGACGACGAATCGAGAATCTTCTGACGAAATGACGACTGATGAACCAGAAAGTCTTGTCAGGATGCAGTTACTTGCCAAATCCCTAATTTTTGCCTAGATTGCCCCAGAGTGAGGTACTCAATCTAGCGGGATGCAAATATATCTTTTTTTCAAGTCTCTAATTTTTGCCTGGATTACCCTTGCGGGTTCTCCACCGAGACGCTCATTTTTGCCTAAGCCGCCCTTTCGGGTTTTCAACTTAGCGAGCTATTCTGTTTTTTTTTTTTTTTTTTTTTTTCATTTGCATATACTTTTTTTTTTAGGCAAAGTATCTCTTAACTGCATCTGAATTCACAGGACGAGTGAAATCCTCCCCATCCATTGTTGTAAGCATCAAAGCTCCGCCTGAAAAGGCTCTCTTAACAACATATGGACCCTCGTAGTTTGGAGTCCACTTGCCCCTGGAATCGGGCGCGAAAGACAAAACTTTCTTGAGCACAAGGTCACCTTCTCGGAACACACGAGGCTTGACCTTCTTGTCGAATGCTTTCTTCATTCTCTGCTGATATAACTGACCATGGCACATGGCAGTTAATCGCTTCTCTTCAATCAAATTCAACTGGTCATAACGACTCTGAATCCATTCAGCATCAGTCAACTTGGCTTCCATCAAGACTCGCATTGATGGGATCTCCACCTCTACTGGGAGAACGGCTTCCATGCCATAAACAAGAGAGAAAGGGGTTGCCCCTGTTGAAGTGCGTACAGACGTACGATATCCATGCAAAGCAAATGGCAGCATCTCATGCCAATCTTTGTACGTGACAGTCATCTTCTGGATAATTCTCTTGATATTCTTGTTAGCAGCTTCAACAGCCCCATTCATCTTAGGTCTGTAAGGAGAGGAATTATGGTGTGCAATCTTGAATTCAGCGCACAACTCATCCATCATCTTGTTATTCAGATTGGATCCATTATCAGTAATGATCCTCTCTGGCACACCATAACGGCAAATCAGCTGGTTCTTGATAAACTTCACAACCACCTGTCTGGTTACATTCGCGTACGAAGCGGCTTCAACCCATTTGGTGAAGTAATCAATTGCTACGAGAATAAACCGATGTCCATTGGACGCTTTCGGCTCAATCATACCGATCATGTCGATTCCCCACATAGAGAAAGGCCATGGTGATGAAATCACATTCAGGAGTGTCGGAGGAATATGAATCTTATCCGCATAAATTTGACACTTGTGACATTTCTTCACATACTTGCAACAGTCAGACTCCATTGTCAGCCAATAGTAGCCTGCTCTCAACATCTTCTTAGCCATGGCATGTCCATTGGAATGAGTACCAAATGAACCCTCATGGACCTCAGTCATCAATAGGTTTGCTTCGTGTCTATCCACGCATCTGAGCAAAACCATATCAAAATTTCTCTTGTACAGCACTTCACCACTGAGGTAGAAACTGCCTGACAACCTTCTCAAAGTTTTCCTATCTTTCACAGATGCCCCAGGCGGGTAGACCTGGTTCTGGAGGAAATTCTTGATATCAAAATACCAAGGCTTGTCATCTTTCACTTCTTCAATTGCAAATATGTGAGCGGGTCTGTCCAAGCGCATCACAGTAATATTGGGGACATCATTCCACCATCTGACAACAATCATGGAAGCAAGCGTAGCAAGGGCATCTGCCATCCGATTATCCTCTCGAGGAATATGATAAAATTCAACTTCTGTGAAGAAAGTTGAAATTCTCCTTGCATAATCTCTGTATGGGATGAGACCTGGTTGATTTGTCTCCCATTCACCTTTGATCTGATTGACAACCAAAGCTGAATCACCATAGACATCAAGATACTTGATTCTCAAGTCAATGCATTCTTCAAGTCCCATAATACAGGCTTCATACTCCGCCATATTATTCGTGCATTTGAAAGTTAGCCTTGCTGTAAATGGAATGTGCGATCCCTGGGGATTAACAATTACTGCCCCAATTCCATTTCCATATTGATTAACAGCGCCATCAAACACCATCGTCCATCTGGAACCAGGTTCTGGACCTTCATCAAGTGTAGGCTCATCGCAATCTTTCATCTTCAAATACAGAATTTCCTCGTCAGGGAAGTCATACTGAACAGACTGATGATCTTCAATTGGCTGGTGCGCTAGATGGTCAGCCAAGATACTACCTTTGATAGCTTTCTGAGCTCGATACTCAATATCATACTCAGACAACAACATCTGCCAACGGGCAATCCTCCCAGTTAAAGCAGGCTTCTCGAAGATATACTTAATTGGATCCATTCTGGATATCAACCAAGTTGTATGATTTATCATGTACTGGCGCAAACGCTTAGCTGCCCAAGCTAAAGCACAGCACGTCTTCTCAAGCATAGAGTACCGAGACTCACAATCAGTAAACTTCTTACTGAGGTAGTAGATAGCAAACTCCTTCTTCCCTGATTCATCTTGTTGACCGAGTACACAACCCATCGAGTCTTCAAGAACTGTTAAGTACATAATCAGAGGTCTTCCTTCCACAGGCGGAGACAAAATCGGAGGTTCGGACAGATAATCTTTGATACTGTCGAAAGCTTTCTGGCAATCCTCGGTCCAATCATGAGACTGATCTTTCCGGAGGAGCTTGAATATCGGCGCACATGTGGCAGTCATGTGGGATATAAATCTGGAAATGTAGTTCAAGCGGCCAAGAAAACCTCGGACTTGCTTCTCAGTTTTGGGTGCGGGCATCTCTTGTATTGCTTTGACCTTTGCAGGATCAACCTCAATACCTCTTTCACTTACCACAAAACCCAACAACTTGCCGGAACGGACTCCAAAAGTACATTTGTTCGGATTCAGACGAAGCTGGAATTTCCTCAAACGCTGAAAAAGCTTCAACAAATGCTCAATATGCTCAACTTCCGTTCGGGACTTAGCAATCATATCATCAACATAGACTTCTATCTCCTTGTGCATCATATCATGAAACAAGGTAGTCATAGCTCGTTGATACGTGGCTCCGGCGTTCTTCAAACCGAAGGGCATCACTCGATAACAGAATGTTCCCCAAGGTGTGATGAATGTTGTCTTCTCCATATCCTCTGGTGCCATCTTGATTTGATTATATCCGGAAAATCCGTCCATAAAGGAAAAGACTTTGAATTTAGCTGTATTGTCTACCAACATGTCAATGTGTGGTAGAGGAAAATCATCTTTTGGGCTAGCTTTATTCAAATCTCTGTAATCAACGCACATACGGACTTTTCCGTCCTTCTTAGGAACAGGCACAATATTGGCCACCCATAGAGGATATGTCGAAGTCACCAGAAACCCCGCATCAATTTGCTTCTGAACTTCCTCTTTGATCTTCACTGCCATATCTGGATGAGTTCTTCTGAGCTTCTGCTTCACAGGCACGCACTCAGGCTTCAAAGGCAGGAAATGTTGCACAATATCTGTATCTAAACCCGGCATGTCTTCATAGGACCAAGCAAAGATATCTGAATATTCTCGTAGCAAGCTGATCAAATCTTCCTTAACAGACCCTTCAAGAAGTGCCCCAATCTTCACCAGGCGCTCACAATCTTCAGATCCCAAGTTGACTGTTTCCAAGTCTTCGAGATGCGGCTGAATGATCTTCTCTTCGTGCTCAAGGAGACGGGTGATCTCATCAGGAATCTCTTCAACGTCATCTTCTTCTGCCTCAAATACAGGGAATTCAAAATTGGGAGATGGCGTTGGATCATTATGTTCAATGGGTTTTAGGATCAACCTGCATAATGATTTTGGTTAAGAAAAACTTCAGAATTTAAACAAGCAAATCATTATGCAGATGAAAAATGTTGCTTTTACAGCTTTTATTTTTGTTTTTATGGTTTTTTGTGATCACTGATTTCATAAAGAAAAGCAAAAAGTGAAAACAAAGGAAAAACAAATGTTTTGACAATGCAAAAATTGAATGAAAATATCATTGTATATATGCTTTGCCAACAATGTCATCACTTCTCCTTTTGGCATGGGAGAAGGGTTTTAAACAAAATGAACAATTACTCTGATCTATGGATAACTGTAGGAACATCCACAGCGACCCAATTGTGGCAGACACCACCAGGAATAACAAAATTGTTCAATCTTCTGCATCTTCTTCTTCAATGATAGCAGCAGCTTCCTCTTCTGCAGGTTGATCAGCATGGATGAATCCTCCACTGGTGAACAGACCTTGCTCATTGCATGCCCCAGAACCAAAGCCAATGCCAGCCCGGGATCGATTATCTTCAAGTTCAAGCACTTTCCCTAATCCAGCGACTGCACCACATTCAATGGCCAGCTTAGCATCACGGTAGGAAGTGAATGAAGGAGACTTCTTCTCGATTGGTTTATCAATAGATAAAGCTTGGAACTGAGTTCCAACTTCATCCTCTGCATCAATGTACGAGAAAGAAGACAGATTACTGACCAGGAGAGCCTTTTCTCCCCCTACTACAACCAATTTCTTGTTTTTCACAAACTTCAACTTTTGGTGTAGGGTGGATGTCACGGCGCCAGCCTCGTGAATCCATGGTCTGCCCAAGAGACAGCTGTATGATGGGTGAATATCCATTACTTGAAAAGTGATCTGGAAATCACTTGGTCCAATCTTGATTGGGAGATCAACTTCCCCAATCACGGTCTTGCGCGACCCATCAAAAGCTTTAACAACAACCCCACTCTGCCTCATAGGAGGACCTTGATATGACAATCGAGAGAGTGTGGATTTTGGCAATACATTCAAGGACGATCCAGTGTCCACCAACACATTGGACATTGCATCAGATTTGCAATTCATAGATATGTGTAAAGCCATGTTGTGGTCTCTTCCCTCCTCAGGGAGATCAGCGTCACAAAAGCTCAGAGTGTTGCAAGCGGTAATGTTTGCAACAATGCTATCAAATTGTTCCAAGGTGACGTCGTGATCGACATATGCCAGGTCCAAGACTTTCTGCAGAGACTCCCTATGAGGCTCTGAATTCAGCAATAGAGAAAGAATGGAAATCTTGGAGGGCGTGTGTAGAAGCTGGTCTACAATATTGTACTCACTCTTTCTGATGAGCCTCAGCATCTCATCAGATTCTTCATCAACAATGCCACTCGGGCCAACTGCAGAAACAGGAGTTTTTTGTACAGACGAGGAGGGTTTGGCAACATCAAGTGCCGGATTCTGAACATTCACAGCATTCCCTACAGGGCGCTCAACAGATTCAGAAGCAACAGCCTTAGCAGGCGCAGAAAAGACACGACCACTGCGGGTCAATCCACTAACATCAGCGATAGTGGTCACGGAAGTAGAAGGCAAAGGTACCTCAACCCCATCCTGGACAGCAACAGGATTGTACCGGAAAGGTACGGCTTTATCAGATGAATACGGCACAGGGCCGGCTGGTTTGATAATCAAAGCAGGGGAAGCCTTAGGCTTGTTGCTATTGTAGCGAATAACAACGGGCTCTGGCAATTTGAACACCGGGGAGATGACACTCACTTCGGGCTCAACAACATCAACATTGCGATTCTGGAGAATCTCAATGGTACCTTCATTCAACATTTCTGAAGTTCTCGGCGAACCTGATCACAACCCAAGCGATTAACAGAACAGACGCGGCACTGGTCATGGTTATGCT
The DNA here is from genome assembly GCF_024323335.1 of Lathyrus oleraceus. Classification (NCBI taxonomy): domain Eukaryota; kingdom Viridiplantae; phylum Streptophyta; class Magnoliopsida; order Fabales; family Fabaceae; genus Lathyrus; species Lathyrus oleraceus. The sequence goes on from NW_026113393.1 coordinate 17,647, forward strand.
TCAAATAGCTGTGCTGACACAGCATCTTATGTAATCCAACCAATGACTGCCGGATATGACTGACATACTTCACCTTGTACTTCCCAAGGTCTTCCTGGATCATATTCACAGATTTCCCATGCGAAGGCAATGGGTTCCTGGTGACATTCGGGTTGGAGTCTTCAAAACTCAGAATTCCGCTTCTCATAAGGTCTTGAACCTTATTCTTCAGCGGGAAACAGTTCTCAACGTTGTGGCCCGGAGCACCGGAATGGTAGACACAATGCTGGTCTGGTTTGTACCACCATTGCGGGTTGGCAGGAATAGCAGGAGGATCCCTGGGAGAAACCAACTTCCTCTCCAACAAGGAGGGATAAAGCTCTGTATATGTCATCGGAATAGGGTCGAAGCTGACCTTCTTCCTATCATAGTTCACATTTGCTTGATTGGTTGTACTTCCACGAGGCTGGTAAGCCTGTTGCTGTGGACGCTGCTGTTGCTGTTGATATTGCGGTTGTGGATATTGCTGCTGATGCTGATACTGTTGAGCATTATCCTTGAATACAGGTGCCACACTAGCCACCTGATGCTGATGTCTGGCACGATGTGCAGGCTTCCTCTGAACAGAGGGTCTTCGATGTTTGGGCTGAGACTGCACAGCATGCGCTTCACCTTCTTTCCTCTTAAACGCTCCATACCGCTTAGAGGAAGAACCATCATCCTTAGCTAATCGTCCTTCGCGGACACCTTCTTCAAGACGCATCCCCATGTTCACCATCTCGGTGAAATCAGAGGGAGCGCTGGCCACCATTCTCTCATAATAAAATGACCCAAGAGTCTTCAGAAAGATCTTGGTCATCTCTTTCTCTTCTAATGGTGGAGTGATTTGAGCTGCCAGCTCACGCCATCTCTGGGCGTACTCCTTGAACGTCTCTTTGTCCTTTTGTGACATAGACCTGAGTTGATCTCTGTCAGGCGCCATGTCAACGTTGTATTTATATTGCTTGACGAAAGCTTCGCCAAGATCATTGAAAGAGCGGATGTTGACGCTGTCCAGGCTCATGTACCAACGGAGAGCAGCACCAGACAAACTGTCTTGGAAGTAGTGGATCAAGAGTTGATCGTTGTCGGTCTGCGTGGACATCTTTCTGGCATACATGACCAAGTGTGCCAAAGGACAAGTGTTCCCTTTATACTTCTCAAAGTCTGGGACCTTGAATTTAACTGGTATTTTCACACCGGGAACTAGACAAAGTTCGGCTGCTGACTTGCCGAAGAGATCTTTGCCTCTAAGAGTTCTCAATTCCTTTCTCAGCTCGAGGAATTGATCGTTCATTGCATCCATTTTCTCATGAACATCTGAGCCCTCAGACGCTTCAGAGTGATAAATGGTGTCGTCTACCCTCGGCATGGTATGCACGACAGGAGGAACAGGAATAGGGACCGGGCTAGATGCCGGCATTTGAGCAAATGTAGGAGCTGGCAGATCAGGCATGAAGCCAGGAGGCATCCCCCAAGGAAAACCGGGAGGCATGGCATTTGGCTGCTGGGCACTAACAGGCACCGATGAGTAGCTATCTCAGATATAACCGTCCGCTGAACCGGAGTTGCTGGCTGAGGAGCAGGCTGATTCTGGGCAGCAAGAAGTTGCTCCATCAGAGCGCCAAGTCTGGCGACTTCATCTCTCAAACTCTGGTTCTCTTGTTCCAACTGCTCCATAATCCTTGCAGAGTTGACTCTCGTATAATACCGGTGAGTCAGCTTGTCTTCAAAATAAATGAAGAGCAGAGGTTAGAACCGGAAGACCAGAAAAATGGGTACCTGTTTATGCAAGAATGATGCATGAAATGCTTGTGCAAATGCTTTGATTTTCAAGGAACCCTTAGGGTATTCATTTGCAATATTTTGAATATTTAAACATTTTGATTGCTCATGGAAAATATTTCATTCAAAATATTAAGACAAAGAAGTACAGCATTCTTTTAAATATTACAAAGAGAAAAGGTAAATGACATCCTATGGATCCCTATTAGCTCGGGATGCTGGAAGACGAGAAGTGTACAACTTCTTGATCTCTCTCTCATAGGCAGCCTCCATATCAGCTTTCTCCTTTGCAAGTTGATCATACTTCCTTTTCCAGAATTTGGAGACTGAGGAAGCAGAGAAGTCCAAGTGTCGTTCGGATCGTCGATCACTCGGTGCTCGAGAAATTCAATCATATCATCCTTCTCCTTGAGCTGCTGCAGCAATTCCTCTCTCTCGCGGATCCAGGCACGCGAAAGGTCTTCTTCTCTCAACTCCTCTACACGTTGGGTAGGGAGGGTTGAAGGCCCAGCCACATCCAACAGTGTAGGTCTCGGATGATCATATGGCATCAGGTAGGTAGCAGCCCTCTGTCTGACCCAAGAGGTGTATGGCTCCAAAGCAATGCAGTTCTTTGGACCCAATTCATTCCTACTCTTTATGCGAATATTGCGCCAAGCGCGGACAAATCTGGCTTTCAGGCCTTGGGGATCTTTACCCTCCTGAAAGAATACACCTTCTAACAGAATGTTATGGGGTTTATCCTTTAGGGGGAACCCAAGCTGACGACGTGCAAGCGTAGGGTTGTAGGTAATCCCACCACATGTACCAAGAAGAGGCACATTGGGGAATTCACCACAAGAATTGATGATCTGAACGGTATCATACACGCGATCATACCAGGTGATATCATCATTGGTGAGAGACATGAGTCTCTGAGACCACCGTAGACATCCCTTGTTCTCCTTGAAAGCAACTGTCTGCGGCAAGTGCGAAATAAACCACTTGTACAGCAGGGGTAAACAGCAGACAATGACTCCTCCATTCTTCATATTCCTCAGATGCATGGAGACATATGCATCACCCAACAAGGTCGGAACCGGATTAAGAACTGAAAAGATCCTAATGGCATTCATGTCGACGAACTTGTCGAAGTTGGGAAACAGCACCAATCCATAGATAAGCAATACGAATAGAGCCTCAAAGGCATCCTCACTCATGGCCTTCCCATAAAAGGTGGCTTGGGCAATGAGGAACTCGGAAGGAAAACCCTGAATTCCGCCTTTGGTAGTCAGATTAGCTCTAATCAGATCTTCATCTATGTGCAACAACTGGAAATCTCTCGAGCAGATGGAATACTCTCTAAGCCACTGAACGGCACTTGATCCAGAATAGGAATCCCAATAAGGTGAGAGTATTCTTCCAAAGTCGGCAACAACTGGAAGTCCGGAAATAAGAAGCAATGATAGAGCGGATCATAGAACTGAGCAAGAGTGCTCATCAATCCCTCATCCACTTGAGTAGTCAGCAACGGCAGAAGCTTCCCATAGCGAGCCTTGAAACCCAAGGGATCTAATACATACGATGTCAGATTCCTTAACTCTTTTACATCGGGCTGCTTAAAGCTGTACTTCTTTGTATGCCTTTTCGGTCTTTCCATGTCTGAAAATTTTGCAAATAACCCTTTAAGTTCCTTGAAAATTTTCTCTTTTGATGACATGAATGCGGATGAATGCGTGAATGCATGAATGCAACAAACACACTCAAGGATCAAGCAAAGCACACCAAACAAAGGTCGTGGGAAAGCTCTATGTATCCCTAATATCAATCATCCATTTTGGTGGATTTAGGTTTTCACCTTATCGACACCCAAGTTCCATTGATATTAACGGTACATGAACCGGTTCAAACATTCTTAATATCAACCAGCCGCTTTGATGGATTTAGGTTTTACACCTGATCCGGGATCCATTGATATTAACAATGTTTGAACGACTCAACCACGAATCACGGGTTTGTTGAGAGTCACGAGCATGGAGTCTCGGTTAAGAACCACCCAAAGGGAGTGTACTAGGGTTTAAACCTGCCAGACATGTTCTATCAGAGGTTCCCATAATCATCGTTCCATCTTTCGAATATTATCGGAGGAACGAATACTCGTATTCCAAGAATATTCTCAAGAGAAACTCTTATGAGTGTAGTATCGCGTAACAATCGTATCAGAACTGACATCTGAACGACCTCCGCACTACGGTCCTAAAAATAGGCCAAGATGGGTTTGGTAAACTAAGGTCCTTGGCTTCTGCGGAACATGATTGAAAGAATAATGCCTAACCACAAATAACTTGTGTGACATTATTAGTTCAACATGACCTCCACCAAGTGAATGGACTCGCAAGTCAACTGGCTAAGGACTACTCCACACCAGTCGACAAGACTATGCCATTCTCCTATCCTAGAGTGCACTCGAGTTCGGGTATAGAACTCATCTCACAGATCACCAAAGCAAACAGCAAATGTATATCAAGCAATTCACACATTACAATCAATACATTCATCCCAAATTGTACAAAAATATGTCAGAAAAATAATAAATATAGCACAACAAGGGTGAAAAGTAGGCAATACAACCAGGGATTCTGGTTCGATCCCCAGCAGAGTCGCCACTTTTCTGTAGCGGTGTATTCGTCGCTATATGATCTATCGATTAAATCATAAGCTAAGAGATACATTGAAATTTCGAGTCGCCACCGCACTTTTATTTATCCAAAGGACTGGCTAAAAAGCGAACAAAAGCCTAAGAAGTTTTACACGTAGAAAACTAATAAAAAGATCAGAGAGTCTGGGTAAGGGGTAAATTACGCAATGGGAAGGTGTTAGGCACCCACTACGTCCTAGGTACTCCTAGGGAGCCCTTTTCACACTTGTTGTAAAAATTATTATTTGTTATGACAAAAATATTGTGCAAACATGATTGGGATGGTGAGAAAAGAATATACAAGTTTTATTATTATTGGGTTCGAACGGATGAACCCGTTGCCTACGTACCTTCCATCAAAGGTAAGGATCAGAACGCCGTAGTTCGGCTAAAAGATTTCCAAAAGTGGGTTAGGTTCAATTTTAAACACAAACCCTAGGTCTTACGTTATCCACGGGAGAAAACTCAACCTTATACAAACAACAACGTCCACCATGTGAGAACAGCTTCAACTGGCCAGGGAGGGGTTAACCCTATAATAGGCGAGGAAGACTTACAATTCAATCACTAAAGACAGAAGGTGAGATTAACATCAACCACTAAGATAAATCAAACCTATAGCTCATGTATGAAAAGATTAATGGACAAAGCCAAAACAAGTGAATGAGTGGAGTTATTGATTATGATTATGAAAATGGAGTCAAAGTATGATTAAGATCAATTCAAATAAGTATTATGAAATGAAGTTTGAAAAAAAGGTCAAGGACTTGAGTCCAGGTTTTTAGTTAGAAAACATGAAGATGTTTGCACAACACTTATGTCAAGTTTGAAAGATAAAGTGTGAAAAAGTCTAGGACATAATGAATGATGAATGGATGAGGATGGAAAGTAAAACTTCTTAGAAGGTTCACTTCTTGAAATCATATAGCAGATGATTCAAGTGTGTCCTTTGGAATAGCAATGGATAATAACAAACAAACAAAAGAAAAGAAAAGGCGGATATCGGATGCCAATCAATGGTCTTATACCAATCTCCTAAAACAAAACTGGATGTCAGACGCCACTCAATGGTCTTACACTAATCTCCTCAAAAGAAAACAAGAATGAGAAATGGAAGTCAACTGCCAATCTGTCTGGACTTAGGTTAACTCCACAGTATGGTCCTAGGAAATCCAATGCCACATTACAGGGACTTACAATGGATCCTCACATACAAGAACAAAAGCAACAATATGATCACAGGAATGCAAATGCCAACTTACAGGGACTTATAATTGCAACCTCTCATACAAACAGATAAAACAAACTATGATCACAGGAAAGCAGATGCCAACTTACAGGGACTTATAACTGCATCCTCACATACACACAGATAAACAGAAGATATGAGTGACCAATGAGGTCTTACACTCTATCCTTCCATATCACAGGAGCAAATGCCAAAGCAATGGACTTACAATTGTCCTCAATGGGCAAACAACAATGATAGCATCACAAAACAAATGAGATGATCATGCACTAATGGCAATTGATGATGATGATAAATGCATAGCATACAGGCAAGCAAGTGCATATGAAGCAATCAATCAATCAATGAATATCAAACAGCACACTCTATAGCCAAACAATGGGGCTCACACAAGAGGGTTTGACTTTAAAAGTCCACTGTAATGGGTAAAGGTCGCTCTTAACCTGGCCATTGAGGGGCTCAGGTGAAGCAGATGAAAAGGAGATGAGGGGTGTGCCTCATTGCTTCTATCTCAAATCAGAGAGAGCATCAAAGAAAGTGTGGGAGTTCAGAAAGTAGGACTCTCTCCACATTATTGACTCGATTAGATCTTGGGTATTTATCTCATTGCTTCAACCATGTAATGGGAGCAAAGAGAGGACACACTGAATAGTGGGGGATAGATTGCTTATCCCTACCTTCCACCAATTGCCTTACTTGAAGGACTTTTCCTGCTTAGGACAAAATTAAACACACACAGGCATTGCCTCTTAAGGAGGACTTCAGACAGTTTGCCCGGTCAAATAACAGACCGGGTCTCCAGACTACATGAAGAAGAAGTAATTATACCTCAAAGCAAATGCTAAATAGCAAAGCAAGCAAGTAAGTTCAAAGAACTTAGGCAACTAAAGTACCTGAAAAAGTCAAACTTATTAGTAAACAGTTCAACAGTCAAAATCAAAGGAAATAAACCAAAAGTCAACCACAGAGGGACCAATTGTGCAAGGCACAAAGACTCAAGCATATGAGTCACCTACAAAACAAAATGTTAGCACATGAAAAACAAACCAACTCAATCAAAATTGAAAGGTCTTTGGGGCATTGGTGCTCAACCTGAAACAAATGAACTCAACATAAGTCAAAGGACCACTAGGACTAGCCTAGGGTCAAAGATGAAAGAAAAAGTCAAGGCAGCAAGGAAAAGTCAACTCAAAGTCAAAGTCAACCAATAGAAAACAATCACAATTGGGCCACATTCAAATCATGCATCATTGTCATTTCATGGAATGAAGTCAAAGCATGGCAAAGGAAAGCATACAAAAGTCAACAGAATGACTTCATCAAAAGTCAACTCAAACAATTCCAAAAATTATGAAATAAATCACACTCAATCCTAACATCTAACATGGTATACATGTAAAATTTCATTGCATTTGGATGAGAGGAAGGCAGTCAAATAAAATCATGAAGTCAAACCAAGTTTAAGTAAGCATGGTGAAAGTCAACAAACATGGGTCAACTTCAAAAAATCATATCAATTTGAAAACAGAAGAGAAATGAATGAGGTTAACACCAATGCAAAGCTTGAGATGTATAGTTATCACATATGAAATTTCATGGTCATACAATAAGATTTGAGAATTTCACAAAGGATTTGGCAAGGCATAGCACAAAAAGTCAACAAATGACCACATATGGAAGAAAATTCTCAATCAAATGGAAAACAGCAAGATTAATTCCAAGAAAATTCATACACAAACTAGACATGTGATAGATGATTCATGCAAAATTTGGGGTCAATTGGATAAGAGGGAGCATGTGAACAAAATTAGGGAAAATGCATGTTCATGTTGTGACACCAAATGCAACACATGACTTCAAAAATTCATAACTCTCAATCCACAAATGATAAATGCACAATTTTATATGGAAATGAAGGTCAATGTGTGTAGATTAACCACAAAAAATTTCAGGCTCAAAGGATATGACATGAGTATTTCACAAATGAAATGGCACAAGGTACCATTTATGCACACATGTTGGAAAATCATTTATCATTAAAATCCAGAACATGAAAAATTAATTAAAATTCACAATTAAATATTAGACTCATTGTGAACATGTGGAAAAAATTTCATAATTTTTTGATGAAAATCGAATGAGAAATAAATTTGTGAAGTTGGGTGAAATTATGGTGAAGTATGAACACAAGGCATGGCATGATGGTCAAACATAAGTCAACCGTGGCAAAGTGGTAAATACGTGACCAACTTAATGAAACGACACAGCTTTGGCCTACACAACGAAATGTTGTGATTGGCCAGCTGCTAATGGAATAGTACACGACCAATGGGGCTTCATGTTTTTGGTTTTTTACATAAACCCTTAGGGTTTCCTAACAGCATGGCTCAACATCATGTTATCATGTTCAAAAAACAACAACATTAAAATCAAACCAAGCAAAAAGACCAACAGCATGGCAAAGGCATTTCATACAAGTTCAAAAACACAGCAGTATTCATTCACCATTCAAAGTTCATCATCATCAAACTATCAAAACAACAACAGCACTAATCGAACAGGACCATGACATACCAACCTCATGCATATCAACCAACCACACAGCATAAGCATATTCATTGAGAGAATATGGGCGTGGTTATGTTAACCGCAGCAGGATGTATACATTCGTTATCATCATCCACACCAAA
>NW_026113394.1:0-26005 GCF_024323335.1 Lathyrus oleraceus
TATTACTATGACAAATGCGGCTGGCGCCATAGTTCCTAAACCAGAAGATGATTGGAATGAGAAAGATGAGAAAAAGTGGTCGTGTGATTGGAGAGCTCGAAACATGCTAATTCAGCACTTGGTGTTGATGAGTATTATCGGTTCCCATTGCACGACAGCTAAAGAAATGTGGGATGCTTTAGAAGTTACCCATGAGGGTACTACGAAGTAAACAAGTCCCGCATTAACACACTCAATCAAGAGTTTGAGCTCTTTCGCATGAAACAAGGAGAATCTATCTCCGACATGCAAAAGAGATTCACTCATCTCACTAATAGGTTGAATGCCCTTGGAAAACCTGTTTCCAATGAAATTGCTACTAATAAAATTCTCAGGTGTCTTAGTAGGGAATGGCAACCTAAAGTAAAAGTAATTAAGGACCAACGATCTACGACAGACTTACGATTACAACTCTGTTGGGAAAGCTGGAAGAACATCAGCAAGCATTGGAAAGTCTTGAAAAATACGAGAACAAAAGTAAGAAGGAAAATGAGAAGAAAAGAGACAAAGAGGGAGAGAAGAAGCCAATAGCTCTTGTGGCCTCTAGCTCTAAGTCCTCACGAAAAGAGCAAAGCGACAATGATTCAAATAGTGACAAAGATTTGGATGATGAGGAAATGGGACTGTTTGTAGGAGATATAATAGATAATTCGAAAGAATGGAGTCAAGCATTCCGACAAAAATCTCATGAAGTTTCAAAGACAATCTACAGATTCGAAACAAGAGAGAACAAAAGAAGAGATAGAGGAAGAGAATCTTGTTTTAATTGTGGTAAATCTGGACATTAAAAATGGACTGCCCTATGAAGTATAAGGATCAAAGAAAAGCTTCACCAAAGGGTACAGCAAACAAAGAAGAGCGTACATTGCATGGGAAAGTGATAGTCATTCATCAAGCACACAAAGCTTAAGTGATGGTGATGAAGCCGCAAATCTATGCCTTATGGCTCACACAAAAAATCTGTCCTACCACAAGAAGAAAACAATGACAAAAAGGTAAAACAAGCCTATTACAATAATTTCTCTTCTATGACTTTTTCCGAACTAAAAATAGCTTTTGAAAAACTGCATAACGAAGTTGTAGATGCTTTTAAAAGACTATCTTCCAACAAACAAATTTTTCATTTTGGAAGGTAAAGTATACAAAGCTGAAAATGATTTAGAAGCGTTGAAAGCTAGTATTGCAGAAAATTCAAAGATATCGACATTGATGGATGTAGTAGAGTTAGGTATTGTGACGCTTGTCATATTTGGCAAAAAGAGGTAAACACTCTTAAGGTCAAATTAGAAAAAGAGTTGCAACCTAAGGTCACTTATGCCGTTGACTCTAGGTTGTTTAAGAAGTCGTTAAATCCACCATATGCAAATACTCTTTCTTCATTCCAAAGGATTTAATGAACAAGAATAAACAACCACATCATCATGGTTTATGTCATTATTGTTGTCGTGCTGGCCATACCATTGAGAAATGCAAGTTTAGGAGATTTCTTGTTCCTAAAGGTATTTTATTAATGGAAGCCAAAAGGCAACCATGTTAGCACTTACCCCACTTGGACCCAATGAAAATTGGGTACCAACCTCTCTCTTTTGATATTGTAGGATGAGTGCCTTGCTTCCGCAGATAGAAGGTGGTTTCTTGACAGCGGCTGCTCAAGGCACTGACCGGTGACATATCGCTTTTTATAGACTTCAAGGCAAAGAAGAAGGGATATGTTACTTATGGAGAAATAACAAAGGAGCTATACTCGGCAAAGGTAGTGTAGGTAATCCCTCCACCACTACTATTTCTAATGTCCATCTAGTAGAGGGACTTAAACACAATTTGTTAAGCATAAGTCAATTATGTGAATTGGCTATAAAGTTTCTTTTACAAAAACTTGCTGCATAATTGAACATGCTGAACAGAACGTTGTGTTTAAGGGTGTAAGAGTAAACAACATCCATATGCTTGACCTTTTTGATGTATCTTTAACAAGTACTAAATGTCTAGTTACCTTGAATATGATTCTCTTGGCTTTGGCATAGACGTTTAGCACATGTTAATTTCGATTTGCTTAATAAGGTTGTTTCTAAGGATCTAGTAGTCGGTCTTCCAAAAATAAAATTTTCAAAAGACCACCTATGTGACGCTTGCCAAATGGAAAGCAAACGAGAGTCTCTTTTAAATCAAAATTATAATTTCAACTTCACGACCTCTTGAGCTTCTCCATATGGATCTCTTTGGACCTTCTAGGACAAAGAGCTTAGGTGGAAATTACTATGGTTTTGTAATTGTTGACGACTATTCTAGATTTACTTGGACTAATTCCTTCATAGCAAAGATGAAACTTTTCTGCTTTTAAGAATTTTGCAAATCTGTCCCAAAACAAAATGAACTCCAAAATAGTTACAATCCGTAGCGATCATGGTGGTGAATTTCAAAATTATCACTTTGATAAGTATTGTGACAAGTATGGTATTGAGCATAACTTTTCAGCTCTCGAACTCCACAACAAAATGGCGTTGTGGAGCGTAAAAAAAAATCGTGTTTTAGAGGAGTTGGCAAGAACAATGCTAAATGAGGGTGGATTACCAAAATACTTTGGGCTGATGCTGTTAGCACAGCTTGTTATGTTTTAAACAGGATCTTAATTCGTCCAATTTTAAATAAAACCCCTTATGAGCTTTTAAAAGAAGAAAGCCAAACTTGTCCATCTTCACGTGTTCGGTTGTAAATGTTTGTTGTTTGAATAATGGTAAGGAAAACATTGGGAAGTTGATGCAAAAGCAGATTAAGGTATCTTTCTTGGATACTCACTATCAAGTAAAGCATATAGAGTGTATAATAAGCGTTTACTTACCGTTGAAGAATCTGTCCATGTTTCTTTTGATGAGTCTTATCCGAAAAATATCGGAAAAGGTATTTCTTTTGATGACGCAGGTGTATCAACAGAAGACATACTCAAAGAAGCTGTTAAGGAAATTGATCAATCCAAAACAGCTGCCCATGAGAAGGAGAAAGATACTAGTCATGAAGAAGATGAGGAAGAAAAGACAGCTGAAGTGAATGATCTTCCAACAGCTTGGAAGTCCTCAAAAGACCATCCGATAGACAACATCTTGGGAGACATTTCAAAGGGAGTAATGACCCGTTCTAAGATAAGTAATTTTTTTTCTCACTTCGCTTTTGTTTCACAAGTAGAACCTAAAAATGCCAAGAGGCCTTGATTGATGAATTTTGGCTAATGGCCATGCAAGAAGAGCTTAATCAATTTAAAAGAAATGACGTTTGGGAACTTGTCCCTCGTCCGCGAGATCATCATATCATAGGTACTAAGTGGGTTTTTAGAAATAAGCTTGATGAAAACGGAGTGATTACTAGGAATAAGGCACGTTTAGTAGCACAAGGGTATAACCAAGAGGAGGGCATAGACTATGAGGAAACTTATGCTCCAGTTGCTCGCCTTGAAGCTATACGTCTCTTTCTTGCCTATGCGTGTTCTAATGATTTTAAGCTTTACCATATGGACGTAAAGAGTGCTTTTCTTAATGGTGTCATAAATGAAGAGGTATATGTTTCACAACCTCCTGGTTTTGAGAATGCTGAAAATCCAGATCATGTTTACAAATTAAAACGAGCTTTGTATGGTCTTAAACAAGCCCCTCGGGTTTGGTATGAAAGGCTTAGCAAATTCCTAATTGATCATGGATATTCAAGAGGTAAAGTGGATAATACTCTCTTTATTAAACACAAAGGGAAGCACATTCTTTTAGTTCAAGTTTATGTAGACGATATAATTTTTGGTTCAACTAACATACACTTGGTCGAAGAATTTTCTAAGGTTATGCAGGGTGAATTTGAGATGAGTCTAATGGGGGAGCTGACTACTTCCTAGGACTGCAAATAAAGCAACTTGATGAGGGTACAGCAGTATGTCAAACAAAATACTGCAGAGAACTACTCAAGCGCTTTGGAATGAATGACTCAAAATCAATTGACACTCCAATGCCTACCAACGGAAATCTAGATAAGGATGAGCATGGTAAGTGTGTAGATGTCAAAAAGTTCAGAGGTATGATTGGATCTCTCTTGTATCTTTCTGCTTCTAGACCTGACATCATGTTTAGTGTTTGTATGTGTGCACGCTATCAATCAAATCCTAAGGAATCACACCTAAAAGTTGTTAAACGCATATTTAGATATCTTCACGGAACACCTAAATATGGGCTTTGGTATTCCAAAGGAAGTGATTGTAGTTTAGTAGGGTACTCCGATTCTGATTTTGCTGGCTGCAAATCAGATAGGAAAAGCACAAGTGGCACATGTCACCTATTTTCAAATTCCTTGGTAAGTTGGCATAGCAAAAAGCAGGTTTCTGTGGCTTTGTCAACTGCAGAGGCAGAATACGTTGCAGCCGGTAGTTGTTGCGCTCAGATTTTATGGCTAAAGCAGCAACTACAAGACTTTAACATTCAACTCAAACGTATTCCTATAAAATGTGACAACACTAGTGGTGCCATAAACCTTACTAAAAACCCTGTCTTACACTCACGCACTAAACACATAGAGATTAGACATCACTTTCTTCGCGACCATGTTGAAAAAGAAGACGTTGTATTTGAGCATGTTGACTCCAAAAATCAGCTTGCTGATATATTCACTAAACCTTTGGCAACGGAACCGTTCTTCAACATTCGTCGTGAATTGGGGATCTTAGATCTTTCTCATTTGATGTCTTAAGCTGTTGATTCTTAATTATATTATGCCTTACCTTGGTTGATGAGATTCGTTTTAGATATCATTTATCCATCACAAGATTACGTCAACAGAGGTAATATCATTCCTTTCTATAATTCTTTTACTACTAAGTGGTTGTGTATGTTAGAACAAAAGTTCTTACTCCAATTGATGTAAATTTGGATGCATATATTGTTTGCCTATACTGTTTGCACATTAACAATCTGACTTGTGAATTCTTCTTCTGCATAACCATCATTTCATCTCACTGCACTTCATCTCATATTGCTCAAGTTTTATTTTGTTGCACAATATATGGTTTAGCTTATGTAATTCTTAAACTCGTTCGAATCCTTAAATGCTTTTCACTTTCTGTTTATCTCTATTGTTATTGCCCTTATTCGTCATTCTTTGTGAATGATTCTTTACTTTGAAGCTTTCTTCTTTGTGATTGATAGCTTTTTATCAATTTTTTTGCCATGTCCTGCTACAACATGCTACCTTGATAAACCTGTTTCTTCCTCTTTTTGATGTTGACAAAGGGGGAGAAAATGCAGATATGCACAAACTCAGGGGAGTATCACACATCTTGCCAAAAATTTGCCATCATCAAAAAGGGGGAGTTTGTGAGAAAATTCTTTACTTTGAATAGCTTTTGATTGATAGCAAATTGTGTGATCATCATCCAAATGATGGTTGTGCATTACCATACATGACACATGAGTGTTTTTAGTGTGTTTTATATCCCATTCTATTGTTGCATGTCTATACATAAAGATCTACATTGATACATCTCTTAAAATAACTCATAAAATCCATTTGTGTCAGTATGCATCAACACATTGTCGCATCCGCGAAAAACAACCGGCGGGCTAAAACAAAAACAACACAGAGCCGCCACTGCGCGTTATTTATCCCAAGATAGGGAAAGGAAACGCTCAGAGAAACCTGGAAAAAGCATGGTCTCGCGACCAAAGAGAAAGGGTAAGGGAGTCGGTTACGCAAGGGGAAGGTATTAGCACCCCTCACGTCCGTCGTACTCGACGGGATCCACGCTCTAAGAAAAGAAAAGGTTGCTAAACATCACACACACACACAAGGAACGCAGGTGGGGTTAAGAGGAAGAGGGCTCGCTAGGACGTCGCATCCTATGCCTACGTATCTCGTCTGGAACGAGAATCAGAGCTGCCGTAGTTCGGCTCACGCACGCCAAACAAGCAAACACAAACACAGGCAAACATGGAGCCTGAATGCCAATCACTAGACTTACATCAGCATCCGAACCAAAACACACACAAAAAGGCAAACGTGGAGCCCGAAAGCCAATCACTGGACTTACATCGGCATCCGAACCAAAACACACGCACACTGGAACCTGAATGCCACTCGATGGACTTACATCAGCTTCCAAGCACACAACAACCAAACAAGTTAATAGGGAGTCGGGAACTCGAGCCTATAACCGTCAAGCACACACACAAAAGAAAAAAAGTGCCCAGAGAGACCTCGCACGGTCTCCTGCCTACATACCTCGTCTGGAACGAGGATCAGGGCGATGTAGTTCCCCTGAAAGGGAAAGAAATTCTAACCAGAAACCAAGGGAGACACACTACCAGGGAGCTGTACTCGAGCCTAGTGTTATCATGCATCATTGCCCTATGTTGAGGTTTCTACCTACTTGCACAACAGCAAGCTAATCCTAACCAGGAAAGAAGCAAGCATACAAGCATACAAGCAAAACAAATCAAAACAAACATTTCACGCAAATATTCACATAGCACACACTATATCCAGTCAAGTGAGGCTCAAACAAAGGGTTTGACTGCCGAAGCAAGTCATCTGTACAAGGTAGTGTTCGCTCTTAACCCTGACATTGAGAGTCAGGGTGAAGCAGATGAAAGGTGAGTGAAGATTAGACTTCACAGCTCTTATCCCTGATCAGGGAGAGCTTCAGACAAAGGAGCGTGGGTCCAGAATGGAGGGACCCTTCTACGCTCAAGACTCTGACACAACTGTACAAAGTACAAGATCTTGGGTTTGTGTCCCCATGCGTCAACACAGTGGTGTGAACAGAGGGACGACTCAACAGAATAGCGGGGGATAGATTGCATATCCCTTGGGTTCCGCCAATTGCCTCATAGAGGTCTTCACCTGCTTGGCACAAAAGTAAACAATCACAAACATCGCCTCTTAAGGAGGACTTCAGACAGTTGTCTGGCCAAGTAACAGGCCAGGTCTTCCAGACTACATGAAGGCAAGAGAGTCTACCTCAACTGGTTTATACAACCAAGCAGCAGCAAGCAAGTTCTTAAAGAACTGTAAGCGACTAAATGTACCTGAAATCAATCAAGTATCGTCAGTACTCAGACAAACCAACAGTAAACAGCAAAAGTCAATCTATACAGACAACACAAGTTAATGCACATAAGTGCAAGCCATGAGCTCAGGCTCAAGCATCAAACCTACAACACAAAGTCAATGTTAGTTTGCAACATCAAACAAAACTCAATTTACAACTTGAATTTCTCTCCTTAAGCCTTTTGCACTTTTAACCTGAAAATCCAAACCAAATGTGAGAAACTAGACCACTAGGCCAAGCCTAGGGTCCAAAGGAGATAAAAAATTCTAAACAGCAAGTGCAATTCAACCAAAATCACATTCAAACAAATTAAAAGCAAATGCAATTGGTCCCATGCTCATATCCATCACCATTATCATTTCATGCACAATTTAACATTAATCATGCAATTTGCAACTCCAAAAGACCAAACAGAACTATCTCAATCAAATCCATATCAAAACAATTCAATTAATTCCACAAAAATTCACACCTAAACAGGACACATTCAGTGTATAGCATGTCAATTTTAAGCTCAATTGGACAAAAGGAAATAGGTCAATGAAAATCAAGAAGTCCAGACACATTTATACAAGCCAATTCAAGGCATCAACACAAGCATCAAATTCCATAAATCATAAAACAGTGACAACAACTATGAAATGAATGGGATCAAAACCATGATGTCCTATAATGTGTCTACAATGCTCACACCAAATTTCATCTTCATCCAATACACTATGAGAATTTCACAAACAAAATGCCAACATGTGTCACACAACTTCACAAAATGAGCCAACAGAGAAGAAAATTATCAATCAATTAGAAAATGACATCAACAATTCCAGCAAAAATCACATGTTATCTTGACATATCAATGATCATTCATGCAAAAAATTGGAGCAATTCAACATTCCTAGGCATTTTAAATAAAATCAGAAAGTTGACCTAGCTTGGTGTGACACAAATTGTCACACCTCTATTCAAAAAATCATATCTCCATCACCAAGTATCCAAAAATCACAAACTCTACATGAAAATCACCATCAACATGTCCAGAACAAGCACAAAAATTTTCATCCATTTCTTTAAAGGTATGAGCATTTCATGAAGGTTTTGGTAAGACATACATAAATGTGACATGAACAAGAAACCCTAGGCCAATTATTTTTCTACACATGCAAAAAATCCACAAAAATAACCATTAAATTCTACACATCATCATGAGCATTATGCAAAAAAAATCACAAAATTTGGATGTGTTTCAAAGCCTCTAGGAATTTTTGAAGTTCTTGTAACAAAATGAAATAAGAAAAGAAAAAGAAAATGAAATAATAATTAATAATTAAATCCAGTGGCATTTTTGCAATTTTGAGGTCCAGGCGCAAAACGACGCCGTTCGGCTAAGTGAAAAAGGTGCTTCCTGATTGGTAGTTGAGCGCGGCAAACAGCTAATTCAAATGGCAAATGCATTTCATGGATCAAACACGCTACTGTTCATGTTCTTGAGCAAACAATTCCAAAAAATTGCAGAAAATAAAGAACAATGAAACTCAACCAAAATCAACAAAATTATAATCAATAGAACCGTCTCTCAACCTAGATCACAAATATGCTAACGATTTCTCTCAACTCTCACTGTAGCGACGGGATCGAGCAGAAATAGAAACGAGCACAAAACTTCAAATCGATATAACTCATTCAATAGTTAATCATTTCAAAAACCACGCACATCATGTTAATCTACATTAAACGCACTACAATAAGCATATGATAATTTAAGAAATGGTGAACTTCGAATTTATGCACCTTGAATGAAGCAGCTGTTAAATTCGATGTTTCTTCGAGCCAAAGCCAAAAACAGATGAAGAAGAAGGTTGAGGAAGCTGATTGGAAGAAGATCCTTGGCTCGAGGTTGCTTAAATTGCAAGAATTCTCAAATCACCATAGATGAGTTCATGATGAACAGTCGCGGTTTTGAAGCTTTTGGCAATGATTCCTCAAAACAGATGGAGATCTTGACTTGTAGAACACGAACCAAAAAGAATCAAGCAATTTGATTGAGATTTGATGGAGTTTGGATCAAAATTGTTTGATGAAGATTTTGGAGAGTTTTTGTGAATTTGGAGGGAAGTTAGTTAGGATCTTGAGAATTGTGATTATGTTTTGCAATTCAGTTATGATTAAACATTTATACTCCAGCTTAATCACTTTCTTAATCACCAATTAGCAAAAACTCATGTGATTAGCATAATATGAAACTTAAGTGCAAGTTCCAAAATGCCCTTGCCAAATATTGAACCATGACAGCTCATGACAGCTCAAACAACTTCTATTTGGCATTTGTGATGTGTTGCAAAAATCCTCATTCCAAAATTCCATGTATTTCTCAACTTGGACCATTTTGCCCTTGGATTTTAATTGTTGCACTTGAAAATTGACCTTTTGCATTGACCATTTTTGATGAATTTTGATTATGCACCATGAAAGTACATGTGAAATGGAGTTTGCTCATAAAAAGATCAACCATTTTGGACACTCCATGTGAAAGTTATGCCACTTTGATTATAGGCATTTTTGGAAAATGAATGGACCATAACTTATCAACCATACATGGGAATTTCAAGTTCTTGGACTTTTTGGAAAGGTGAGAACAAGATCTACAACTTTCATGTTGAACAAATTTTCATTTGAAGCTTCTTTGGACATGTAATTTTGTGATGAAAAACTTTCCATTTTTGGAAACTTCCATTACAAGTCACTTTCTATTTTTGGCAATTTTTGTCCTGACTTTATTTTCTTCATTCTTAAGCTTTGAAATGTCAAATGAAACTTGTTTCAACATGAATGAAGTGTATCCAACTCTCTCCCACCTCCAAATCCATAAAATCAAGCACAGTTGACCACAGTTGACTTTTTCAACTAATAGATGAATTTGGCAATGCACTGATCAATCTGAGCCCCAATCTCTGATGAAATGGCTCAAGGATGAAACCCTAGCCTCCATAAGCTCAATACAATCATGAAATGATCCCCATATTCATTGTAGACCCCATCTCCTTGCTATGCCCTGATTGGCCCAATGCAACTGATTAGGGTTGACCAGTGGTCAAAACCCTAATCTCAAGGTATCTTGATCAAACACTTGATGATATTAAAACCCTAATTTGGACCTCCACATCCTCAGATGATTAATGACCAGTCCAATGAAACCCTAGCTTGCACATGACCTCCTATCTTCTGATCAAGACTTGGAGAATGGCTTGCACAATGTAACCACATGATATGCAATATGCAATGCCTAATGACCTAAAAATGATATGTAATATGTTAAGCTAGTCCCAAGAGAGGAGGGCAAATTTTGAGGTGTTACAGCTGCCCCTATTCAATCCACTGTGAACCTGTCGATATGAATAGCCTCGGCTTTCAGATGATCAGGATGAAGAGTGATTGAATACCAAGAACAGACGAACAATTTGCACTCTGATGGGAAAATAATTAACAATGCCTGTCAGAATCGCCAAAAAAAACAATCTTCAAAAGAATCCGTTCGGTACGGAGAAAGTCGGCCTGATCACCGAAACACGTCGACCTGGATACCAAAATAAATGGTAACGCAGGGATAACCATGGTCCGAATACCACATCCGTTGGGGATTATTATCTTTTTTTTATGCTTTTCTTGAACCCCGAAATTTTTCTTTATCGCTCTCCTTTTTCTTTTTATTTTCTTGAACCCCGAAATTTTTACAAATGATCCCTGATCACTGCATTTGAACCCCGTTCTCCTGTTTGCCAAAATAATGAACCCCATTCTCCTGTTTGAACCCCAGTCGCCTGACGATAACTTGCGATCGCCATTGTGAACCCCGATCTCCAGAAAATGTCGCAACATTCCTTTTCTCCGTTTGAACCCCGCTCTCCAGAAAATGCCTCAACACTTCCTTTTCTCCATTTGGACCCCGTTCTCCCATCTCTCGTGATAATTCTGCTGGCAACGTCAGAAATAACACCAACCACTCTGAGGGCGACATATCAGAGGGTACACCTTCACAAAAGGAAGGTAGCATGTGCATCTCTTCTTCAGAAGACACCCATAACGACTTCCACTGGCCTCAGCCAAAGTCTAAGGTGACACATGAACAGAAGATAATCCTGAGGACCTCATCCTGGATATAATCTCCAACTCCAATCTCTATTTGGACCCCGATCTCCAGAAAATGTCTCAACATTTCCCTTTCTCCCTCGGTTGAACCCCGAAATTGCGCTGATCGCGTAACATCCTTCGACTTCACTTCCATCTCCGTCCGACGGAAAAAACTCATCCAGTATCGCACTACTGGAGAACGTTGCTGATCTGACATCACGATGCTAAACTCCTCAGAGTAACACTTTCAACACCAGACACTGACTGATGACTGGGAGAAAACTCGACGTTTACTGGACATCGAACGATGATGTTTACAGGCACCAAAGAAAACTCGACCAGACACTTACTGATGACTGGGAGAAAACGCGACGTTTACTGGACATCGAATGATGATGTTTACAGGCATCAAACAATGATGTTTACAGGCATCAAACAATGATGTTTACAGGCATCAAACAATGATGTTGACAGGCATCAAACAATGATGTTGACAGGACATCGAACAATGATGTTGACAGGCATCAAACAAGGATGTTGACAGGACATCAAACAAGGATGTTGACAGGACATCAAACAAGGATGTTGACAGGACATCAAACAATGATGTTGACTGGACATCGAACAATGATGTTGACAGGACATCGAACAATGACTGGGAAATAACTCGACGTTTACTGGACATCGAACGATGATGTTTACAGGCACCAAAGAATGATGTTGACAGGACATCGAACCAATGATCAACCAGACATTAAACAATGACTGGGAAATAACTCGACGTTTACTGGACATCAAATGATGATGTTTACTGACACCAAAGAAAGCTCGACCAGACACTTACTGATGACTGGGAAATACTGTTGCTCCAGACTCACAATGCTGAACTCCTCGGAGTATCGTCTTCACTGTCCGGCAAAACCAAATCTCAAACGGTAACCACGGCTCGAGTCGCGCTGATCGCGTAACATTTCTATCTCTGTCCGACGGAAAAGTTTCCTCCAGCATCGCACTACTGGGGAATATTGCTGATCTGACACCATGATGCTAAACCCATCAGAGTAACATCTTCCAACTTCTGTCGAAACCACCTCTCAAACAATAACCACAACTTGAGACTAGCCTATGCTTGCAATGATGCATGACTTTTTCTGCGTAATGCTCCATAATTATGGAAATGCTACGCGATTTATTATGCAATATGCTATGCTTACTCTACATGATGAATGCATAAAAAGCGTCCCCCTCAAGGGATTCTGCTGGGGAGCACGAGACACTCCGTTGAGGAACTCGTCAATACTCAGATCTCCACCCCGCTGGGGGAATAGCACTGCTGCTGCTGGAAAAAGGTAATCCTTGCTGGGGAAGAACCTCCTTTGCACCCGATCCGCTCGGGAAACTGCTGGGGATAATAACCACCCACGCCCTGTGGGGATACATCGGTCTTTGACTTGCTGAGGATATCAATCCCGATTCTGCTTGGAGAAACCCTCACAAATACCTGACGACTTCACTGGGGAAATGCTCACAGATACTCTGCTGGGAAACAGCCACCTCCAGGCCTGGCAACTGGGGAAGCATCGACCTGACACCTGCTGGGGATAACCATCCTGACCCTGCTAGGGAAGCGAATACCACTCCGCTGGGGACAACCCATGCAATCCATAGGTAGAATCAACTCAGCTGGGGATGCAGATATCAGTCTGCTACGGAAACTCATCCGATCCACTGGTAGGATGAACACTGCTGGAGATATATTTCATTGAAACCCGCTCCACTCGGGGATAGCAACCTTCGGGCCTGGCTGCTGAGGAAACACCGTTTTCAACCTGCCGGGGATAACCATCCTGACTCAGCTAGGGGAACCATAGACCTTGGATCTGCTGGGGAGTTAGCCCTCACAACTCTGCTTGGGGACTTAGCTGGGGAAATGAGAAAAGTTGGTACAGAACACCCGTCGACTCGTCGAACCACGGTATCCGCCTCCCAATCTCGTATCAGCTTTCCACTTTTAAGAACTCCCAGACTCGTCTGGACCTTTTCTGCCCCATTATCTTGTATTCCTAATCGCTCCGCGCTCGACGGAGAGCGAACTCCTGGGGATTATACAGACTTTCAATTTTCAGACTCTGAAGAGTCTTCTTGATTAATTCCAAAGGTCGTCGTACGTCTCAACGTATTCTCATCGCTTCTCTATCCATTCATTCGTCCCCGATTGGACCCTGCGGGGAATTTCTACAGACTTTCCAATCTTCCGATTTTGAAGAGTCTTCTTGATTATCATTCAAGGATCATCGTACGTCTCAACGTCTCTTCGTCGTCCCTTCACATTCATTCACTCATCCCTGATCGGACTCCATGGGGATTTCTTTTCCAACAGCTTCCACATCACAACCTGCAAGTGAGTGAAAATATCTAACAGCACCTGTAAAACAGATCGTTAGATAAAACCATGCCCCAGGCGTGTCAAGATTTCAACACTTGGGTCACTCAACCTTCCGAATAAGATTTCAAGTTTTCAATCTTATAAGCATGCATTGGAAGGGACCTGTATGTCTTAAAATGCAAGATTCTTTATCAAAATAATCGGATGTTTTTGCAATCAAAGCGGTAATGAAAAACAAAAACAAATTATTATACTAAATATGCATTTTATTGATTGAAAAATGTGTGGCTCAAATGAGCAATACAAAGGAAGCAATTCCTGAAAAGAGGTAATCGCGCACAAAAGGAAAAATCTACCCTAATGGCAATGTGAAACCCGTGATCTCATCGAGTTCCAACTCGGTTACACCCCATATGTCCTCAGACTCTCCGTGCTTTCTGCCTTCTGAACAAGACGATTCTGATTGATCCCCACCGGGTATTATCCATGTGCCTTAACTGAAGCGCAAACGATCATGCTAGACGCAGTTGTTCGTTTCAATCCCTCTTTTGCCTGGACCGCCCTTTCGGGTTTTCAGTCCACCGGGATACCCTTTTTTGCCCAAGTCGCCTTTTCAGGTTTTCGACTTGCCGGGTGTACAATTTTTCATTTTATCCCTAATTTTTGCCCAAACCTTTCTTTCTGTTTTTTTGGTTCGCCGGGATGCCCATTTTTGCCTGGACTATTTTATTCTTTTCGTCCAGCGGGTCTATTTACACGAAGTATTTTTTAACTGCGTCTGCATTCACAGGGGATGGAAAATCTTCGCCATCCATGGTTGTTAACAACAAGGCTCCACCAGAGAAAACCTTCTTGACCACGAACGGACCTTCATAATTCGGTGTCCATTTGCCCCTACGATCGTTTTGAGGAGGGAGGATCCTTTTCAGCACCATATCACCCACGTGATATACCCGAGTTCGCACCTTTATGTCAAAAGCACGCTTCATCCGATGCTGGTATAACTGCCCATGACAGATGGCTGCTAGCCTCTTTTCTTCAATCAGGCTTAATTCTTCGTACCGGGTCCTTACCCATTTAGCCTCTTGCAATTTCACGTCCCTCAGGACTCTCAAAGAGGGAATCTGAACCTCAACCGGTAACACGGCTTCCATCCCATACCAATGAGAAAGGAGTTGCCCCAGTAGGCGCACCGAGGTTCGATACCCATGCAATGCAAACGGCAACATCTCATGCCAGTCTTTGTAGGTTACCACCATTTTCCGCACAATCACACCGTCGGTGCATTCAGACGTTATCCGGGCAACAAAAGCTCATTCACCTTAACCTCCCCATCAGACATCAGAATCCGTTCGGATTCAGGGTCAGGCCCCTCCTCCGGGATCGATTACTCTCAATCTTTCGATCAGAGCACCTCGAGATGTCCTCATCAGGGAACTCAAACTTCATCGGTTGATGACCTCTACAGGTTGCTGGGCGATGTAATCAGACAATACACTCCCCTTGATTGCTTTCTGAGCGGTGTACTGAATATCGCATTCAATCAAAATCATTGGCCCTTTCGCAACCCGTCCGGTCATTGCTGGCTCTTTCAGAAATCTACCTGATCAGATCCATCTCGAAATCCACAAAGTGGTATGAACCAGCATACACTGTCTCAGTCGGCGAGCAGCCTATGCCAAAGTACATCAAGTTTTCTCGAACAGTGAATGTATTGTTTCACAGTCGGTAAACTTTTTGCTAAGGTAAATTGCATGCTCTTTTCGACAAGACTCGTCATGCTGCCCCAGTACACACCCCATAGACCCCTCGAGGGCTGTCAAGTACCAGATTAACAGTCTCTTTCCATAGAGAGGCAACAGAATCAGAGGTTCCTGCAACTTTTTCTTTTATTTTTTCAATGCCCCTTGGCAATCATTATTTCACCTGACCGTTTGATCTTTTTCAACATCTGACATCTGACGAGTTCACCCGTGGCTGTTAGGTGAGATGTGAACCATGACATGTAGTTCAATCTACCCAGGATACCACGAACCTCTCTTTCCATTCATCTCGTTCAGGCATTTCCCCCTCTTTTTTTTTTTTTTTTTTCTTTCAGCAGGATCGACCTCGATTCCTCTCTTATAATGAACCCCCGCAGCTTACCGGCCCGCACTCTGATAGTGCGCTTATCTGAATTCAACCTCGTCTCAACCAGTCTACTCAGCTTGGCCAGATCTGCCAGATGCCCCTCTTCTGTTTGGGACTTTGCTATCGTTATAACATTCAATTTCATGATGAATCATATCATGAAACAAAGTCACCATGATACGCGGCACTGGCATTCTGCTTCTTTCGAGGACAGTCTTCTCTCCATGGTAGCTCGCCTATAACGACATTGGTATCCGACCCTGGCATATCCTGACATGACCAGGCGAAGATGTCGACATACTCTTTCAACAGCACCACCAATCTGCTCTTTACTCGCCTCTGAAGCGGCCCCAATTTTTTTCCTTCCTGACCTCGGCGGTGCTTGGAATAACAATCTCAACTCGCTTTACGTGCGGCTGAATCACCTTCTCCTCTTGTTTTGACAACCTGGCTAATTCCAGCAGATCACAATCTTCTTCGCCTTCTTCTTCGGCATGATAGATCGGTTTGTCGAAGTCATATGAGGTGTAACCAAATTGTTATCAACGAGATCCGGAGAATTATTTTTGAATTCGGAACGAGACAAATCAAAAAGAGAAAAATGAAAATAAACATTGCCATTTTTATTTGTGTTTTTAAACTGCAAAAATAAATGAAAAACAGGAACACACCGCTTTTTGACTGAAAAACATCCATTTATTAATGATGCAGAAATGTTGCAAATTATGAACATGAGGTGGCCCTTACAATGAACCAGTACGTGTCGGGAAACACGTATGGCTTTCATGCAAATAAAATTGAGAAACAAGAACATTACTCTTCCGGATGAGTGACAATGCTGATTTTTCAGGCCTTCCAGTTCCTTGGTACGCACGATTTTATCCACGATTCCAGTTCGCGGTCGCTGTCACTCTCTTCACCCACTGTATAGGCGTGATCTGAATCTAGCATTCCAGCACTGACAAAGGTGAACGACGGACGACGTCCTCTGTTCTGCTCAGACGAGTCTTGACCTGGATGATAACCAATCCCAAACATATCCGCCTTTACCACAATGCCTATGATCTGTCCCCAGCCTGGGATCCCTCCATTTCTCACCACTTCCACCGCCTGTTTGTAAGAAGAAATGGACGGCTTTTTCTCTTTCTCAACACCAACGACATTTTTCACCTTGATGGTTTCAACTGCCAGACTGGGTGCTTTACACCTTACATTGTCCATTTCTACTTTCATCTTTCTCTGGACCGATTCCCCAATTACTACACACCCCTTTGTAGCGATGGCCGCACAACAATCAACACGAGGGGAAAGCTTCATTTTTCGTTGGGCGTTTTGGGACCACAGACATGGGCATTCTTAACTGATCCTTCTCAGTCACCTTTATCCCCTTCTTGTCCTTCGACATCATCTCCACTTTTACAGGACCATGCCTTGTCACGGGGTTAGCACTATCATTTGTCATCGGTGCAAAAATTGATTGCCTTAGAGTCCACCAAGTCTTGGACCACATGCTTAAAAGCTTTGCAATCCTCAATGTGATGTCCGGGTGCCCCAGCATGGAACTCACACCTGACATTCTCATCATAACTGGCAACCCTCTGATCCGGTTTCCCTGGAACCAATATCCTTGGCTGCACCAACCCAAGATCCTTCAACCTTTTAAATAGAGAGGCGTAAGTCACGGGCGGTTTATCGAAATGACGATCTGTCGTCCTCCTTCTCACTTGGCCCCCAACTCTCTGTGTCCTCTGTTGAGGTGGTGGTTGCCGCTGTTGTGCAGATTGATTACTAGTAGGGATTGTTACCGTATCAGCATATGGGTGATAACGATCCTTACCGCGTTCTCTTTTGGCCTGCACACCACCTGATTCAACTTCCTTCTCAAGATGACCATTGCCAGAGGGCTTCTTTGCTACAGAGCCAGAGGGATTTGTTACTTCGGATGACGAAGCCTTTTCCTGAGCTTTCTCCTTGATCATCCAACCCTCAATCCTTTCCAATCTCTCGGCCATGGCTTTCTGCCCCAAGGCAAGCCCTTGCACAACACTGAACAAATCCCTCACCATCTCTTTCAGTTCGAGGATGTCGGCGTTGGGAGAATCCATCAGTTTGGATTTATTGCCCCTAGCAGGATATCTGAGCAAACAAGCTATGCGCACCGGTTGACACCTACAAAACAGCAAATGGGTCAATATGCATGAATGCAACATCTATCCATATGAGGAAGATTCTGTCCTTTGATCCTGGTTTCATCGAGACGGATAATATTTCACCACAATAACATTCTGACATCCGGATGTCTCTCAACCAGATTCTCAATCCATAATACTCCCCATATGGCTAGACATAGGTTCGATGCAGATGAATGCAAAATGAGAATGATGCAGATGTATGAATGCAATGCACTGTGCCATCCTCCAAGTCCTCTGATCATCTGTTGCACTGAGTTACGGCCTCTGACCCGATCACAACCATCTGAAATCTGATTAACCATAAATCCGACTCAAGGGTTCCGAAATAAACGGAACTGAAAGATACATCATCATCATCAACAAACAATCTCTGAGCAGACAACCAATAATCTTTGAATCGGCCCGGGGAATCCTGAAATAAACGGATCCCCACTGATAAATAACTCGGACAACATTTCGGCGTCTCAGAAAGAAATGGCCATAAATCCGACTTATAAATAGGACTCTGATCAACGGAACCAACAGTCACCATCTGAGTCACCAACAGAACATGCATCTGAAAGAACCACCCTCCCCTCACAGGTAAATTCTAATCAGGTCACTCTAAGGCGGATAATAGTCTCGACAATCGGGAAAAGATACTCAATGGGTTTGCCCTTTCAGGTGTGCCATTGTAGCTCTCCTGAGATCGTCTAAACCAAAGATCCGGGAAATGATCGGTCACCAGAGTCAACAGCTCAAATGAAGTAATTCAACCAAAGTGGAGAACCCCACAGAGGCAAGCACTATCAAATGAACCTCGTCCGGCTTGTGGTACATCACGTTGCCAGGCACATGTTGACCTAACATGAAGGAGGCAACATGAGACCACACTAATCTTAGGTGTATACTCGGGCCTGGGTTTTAGCCCCACTCAGAACACCCACCCCAAACAGAAGAACCACCTGCACAGAGGACGGCAACATGATAGCATGATGCATGCAAATATTTATGCAAATATATACACAGTTAGAATAATAAATGCAATAAATAACACAACACAAGCAACCTAAACCCTATCCTAGAACGCTAGGAGAGACTCGCTTAGGGACGATGGACCAGCACAGGTCAACATCCTAGGTCCCCAGCAGAGTCGCCAGCTGTCGCATCCGCGAAAAACAACCGGCGAGCTGAAACAAAAACAACACAGAGCCGCCACTGCGCGTTATTTATCCCAAGATAGGGAAAGGAAACGCTCAGAGAAACTTGGAAAAAGCATGGTCTCGCGACCAAAGAGAAAGGGTAAGGGAGTCGGTTACGCAAGGGGAAGGTATTAGCACCCCTCACGTCCGTCGTACTCGACGGGATCCACGCTCTAAGAAAAGAAAAGTTTGCTAAAACATCACACACACACACAAGGAACGCAGGTGGGGTTAAGAGGAAGAGGGCTCGCTAGGACGTCGCATCCTATGCCTACGTATCTCGTCTGGAACGAGAATCAGAGCTGCCGTAGTTCGGCTCACGCACGCCAAACAAGCAAACACAAACACAGGCAAACATGGAGCCTGAATGCCAATCATTGGACTTACATCAGCATCCGACAAAAAAACACACAAAAAGGCAAACGTGGAGCCCGAAAGCCAATCATTGGACTTACATCGGCATCCGAACCAAAACACACGCACACTGGAACCCGAATGCCACTCGATGGACTTACATCAGCTTCCAAGCACACAACAACCAAACAAGTTAATAGGGAGTCGGGAACTCGAGCCTATAACCGTCAAGCACACACACAAAAAGAAAAAAAAGTGCCCGGAGAGACCTCGCACGGTCTCCTGCCTACATACCTCGTCTGGAACGAGGATCAGGGCGATGTAGTTCCCATGAAAGGGAAAGAAATTCTAACCAGAAACCAAGGGAGACACACTACCAGGGAGCTGTACTCGAGCCTAGTGTTATCATGCATCATTGCCCTATGTTGAGGTTTCTACCTACTTGCACAACAGCAAGCTAATCCTAACCAGGAAAGAAGCAAGCATACAAGCATACAAGCAAAACAAATCAAAACAAGCATTTCACGCAAATATTCACATAGCACACACTATATCCAGTCAAGTGAGGCTCAAACAAAGGGTTTGACTGCCGAAGCAAGTCATCTGTACAAGGTAGTGTTCGCTCTTAACCCTGACATTGAGAGTCAGGGTGAAGCAGATGAAAGGTGAGTGAAGATTAGACTTCACAGCTCTTATCCCTGATCAGGGAGAGCTTCAGACAAAGGAGCGTGGGTCCAGAATGGAGGGACCCTTCTACGCTCAAGACTCTGACACAACTGTACAAAGTACAAGATCTTGGGTTTGTGTCCCCATGCGTCAACACAGTGGTGTGAACAGAGGGACGACTCAACAGAATAGCGGGGGATAGATTGCATATCCCTTGGGTTCCGCCAATTGCCTCATAGAGGTCTTCACCTGCTTGGCACAAAAGTAAACAATCACAAACATCGCCTCTTAAGGAGGACTTCAGACAGTTGCCTGGCCAAGTAACAGGCCAGGTCTTCCAGACTACATGAAGGCAAGAGAGTCTACCTCAACTGGTTTATACAACCAAGCAGCAGCAAGCAAGTTCTTAAAGAACTGTAAGCGACTAAATGTACCTGAAATCAATCAAGTATCATCAGTACTCAGACAAACCAACAGTAAACAGCAAAAGTCAATCTATACAGACAACACAAGTTAATGCACATAAGTGCAAGCCATGAGCTCAGGCTCAAGCATCAAACCTACAACACAAAGTCAATGTTAGTTTGCAACATCAAACAAAACTCAATTTACAACTTGAATTTCTCTCCTTAAGCCTTTTGCACTTTTAACCTGAAAATCCAAACCAAATGTGAGAAACTAGACCACTAGGCCAAGCCTAGGGTCCAAAGGAGATAAAAAATTCTAACAGCAAGTGCAATTCAACCAAAATCACATTCAAACAAATTAAAAGCAAATGCAATTGGTCCCATGCTCATATCCATCACCATTATCATTTCATGCACAATTTAACATTAATCATGCAATTTGCAACTCCAAAAGACCAAACAGAACTATCTCAATCAAATCCATATCAAAACAATTCAATTAATTCCACAAAAATTCACACCTAAACAGGACACATTCAATGTATAGCATGTCAATTTTAAGCTCAATTGGACAAAAGGAATAGGTCAATGAAAATCAAGAAGTCCAGACACATTTATACAAGCCAATTCAAGGCATCAACACAAGCATCAAATTCCATAAATCATAAAACAGTGACAACAACTAAGAAATGAATGGGATCAAAACCATGATGTCCTATAATGTGTCTACAATGCTCACACACACAAAATTTCATCTTCATCAATACACTATGAGAATTTCACAAACAAAATGCCAACATGTGTCACACAACTTCACAAAATGAGCCAACAGAGAAGGAAATTATCAATCAATTAGAAAATGACATCAACAATTCCAGCAAAAATCATATGTTATATCTGACATATCAATGATCATTCATGCAAAAAATTGGAGCAATTCAACATTCCTAGGCATTTTAAATAAAATCAGAAAGTTGACCTAGCTTGGTGTGACACAAATTGTCACACCTCTATTCAAAAAATCATATCTCCATCACCAAGTATCCAAAAATCACAAACTCTCACATGAAAATCACCATCAACATGTCCAGAACAAGCACAAAAATTTTCATCCATTTCTTTAAAGGTATGAGCATTTCATGAAGGTTTTGGTAAGACATACATAAATGTGACATGAACAAGAAACCCTAGGCCAATTATTTTTCTACACATGCAAAAATCCACAAAAATAACCATTAAATTCTACACATCATCATGAGCATTATGCAAAAAAATTCACAAAATTTGGATGTGTTTCGAAGCCTCTAGGAATTTTTGAAGTTCTTGTAACAAAATGAAATAAGAAAAGAAAAAGAAAATGAAATAATAATTAATAATTAAATCCAGTGGCATTTTTGCAATTTTGAGGTCCAGGCGCAAAACGACGCCGTTCGGCTAAGTGAAAAAGGTGCTTCCTGATTGGTAGTTGAGCGCGGCAAACAGCTAATTCAAATGGCAAATGCATTTCATGGATCAAACACGCTATTGTTCATGTTCTTGAGCAAACAATTCCAAAAAACTGCAGAAAATGAAGAACAATGAAACTCAACCAAAATCAACAAAATTATAATCAATAGAACCGTCTCTCAACCTAGATCACAAATATGCTAACGATTTCTCTCAACTCTCACTGTAGCGACGGGATCGAGCAGAAATAGAAACGAGCACAAAACTTCAAATCGATATAACTCATTCAATAGTTAATCATTTCAAAAACCATGCACATCATGTTAATCTACATTAAACGCACTACAATAAGCATATGATAATTTAAGAAATGGTGAACTTCGAATTTATGCACCTTGAATGAAGCAGCTGTTAAATTCGATGTTTCTTCGAGCCAAAACCAAAAACAGATGAAGAAGAAGGTTGAGGAAGCTGATTGGAAGAAGATCCTTGGCTCGAGGTTGCTTAAATTGCAAGAATTCTCAAATCACCATAGATGAGTTCATGATGAACAGTCGCGGTTTTGAAGCTTTTGGCAATGATTCCTCAAAACAGATGGAGATCTTGACTTGTAGAACACGAACCAAAAAGAATCAAGCAATTTGATTGAGATTTGATGGAGTTTGGATCAAAATTGTTTGATGAAGATTTTGGAGAGTTTTTGTGATTTTGGAGGGAAAGTTAGTTAGGATCTTGAGAATTGTGATTATGTTTTGCAATTCAATTATGATTAAACATTTATACTCCAGCTTAATCACTTTCTTAATCACCAATTAGCAAAAACTCATGTGATTAGCATAATATGAAACTTAAGTGCAAGTTCCAAAATGCCCTTGCCAAATATTGAACCATGACAGCTCATGACATCTCAAACAACTTCTATTTGGCATTTGTGATGTGTTGCAAAAATCCTCATTCCAAAATTCCATGTATTTCTCAACTTGGACCATTTTGCCCTTGGATTTTAATTGTTGCACTTGAAAATTGACCTTTTGCATTGACCATTTTTGATGAATTTTGATTATGCACCATGAAAGTACATGTGAAATGGAGTTTGCTCATAAAAAGATCAACCATTTTGGACACTCCATGTGAAAGTTATGCCACTTTGATTATAGGCATTTTTGGAAAATGAATGGACCATAACTTGTCAACCATACATGGGAATTTCAAGTTCTTGGACTTTTTGGAAAGGTGAGAACAAGATCTACAACTTTCATGTTGAACAAATTTTCATTTGAAGCTTCTTTGGACATGTAATTTTGTGATGAAAAACTTTCCATTTTGGAAACTTCCATTACAAGTCACTTTCTATTTTTGGCAATTTTTGTCCTGACTTTATTTTCTTCATTCTTAAGCTTTGAAATGTCAAATGAAACTTGTTTCAACATGAATGAAGTGTATCCAACTCTCTCCCACCTCCAATCCATAAAATCAAGCACAGTTGACCACAGTTGACTTTTTCAACTGATAGATGAATTTGGCAATGCACTGATCAATCTGAGCCCCAATCTCTGATGAAATGGCTCAAGGATGAAACCCTAGCCTCCATAAGCTCAATACAATCATGAAATGATCCCCATATTCATTGTAGACCCCATCTCCTTGCTATGCCCTGATTGGCCCAATGCAACTGATTAGGGTTGACCAGTGGTCAAAACCCTAATCTCAAGGTATCTTGATCAAACACTTGATGATATTAAAACCCTAATTTGGACCTCCACATCCTCAGATGATTAATGACCAGTCCAATGAAACCCTAGCTTGCACATGACCTCCTATCTTCTGATCAAGACTTGGGAGAATGGCTTGCACAATGTAACCACATGATATGCAATATGCAATGCCTAATGACCTAAAAATGATATGTAATATGTTAAGCTAGTCCCAAGAGAGGAGGGCAAATTTTGAGGTGTTACACACATAAGCCTATGCAGCGATCCATACAGCATGTTGCAAATTACAAAAAAAATTGTTCAGTATGCATCGATGCACACGAGTCATGTATCGACACATGAGCAGGCAAAATGCTCTATGGATCGATCCATACGAGCCTTGCATCGATCCATGATCAGTTGAAACACCCCATGTATCAATGCATGCGTATTATGCATCGATCCATGTTAGTGGAAATGTCATATGCATCAATACATACGAATTATGCATCGATACATGCTTAATTCATTTCACCAAAAACTCATATATCTTACAGTATGCATCGATGCATACCCTCATGTATCAATGCATAAGTTTGTTTTATGTTCTAACAGTTTCTGTTTCAGCATATATAAGAGATGTTGTGACAGCAGTGACATGTAACGAATTCTTAGAGGGAAACACAATAGAACACAAGATCAAAGCAGTGTGTAGAGGCAATTGTTTTTGAGCAAATAGAAACCTGAAAGAGACTTCATCTTCTCCATCTTCTCAATCACTTTTCTTCAAGAACATCAAAACATAATCATTATTGTTCTTTGGATTAAAGGATCAACGAGATAACGTTCAGTGGTACGATCAAGGATCTAGCTGAGGTTTTTCAGTGGAACGATCGAGGATCTAGCTGAGTTGAAGATTGAAGGGGGTTTCGAAGAAAAACCTACTGGTTTGTCCTTCAAGAACTGGAGTGTTCTTGCGGGTTTGTAAGTCACGTTTGCAGAACAGATTCAGCCGCAGCGTTGCGTTTGGAGATCGGGGGATTTCGCAAGCAGGTCGTGGAACCGGTGAATTGTTTGCAATTTCGTGCAGGAAATTCTTGATCGTGCTCAGATCAAGTGAAGGTTTCATACAAGAAGAAGTTCTTGGAATTTAGAATTCTGTCTTTGTATCATAACCTTGTATCAACGAATTCGGCATAATTGATAATCAAAGTTCTCAATTTCATTTGAAATTGAGAGGGAGACGTACCCACACGCGAGGACGACGTGGGGAACTTCCTTACCAAATCTCTGCGTATTGTATTCTTCCCTTACTTCTCTTTACGTTTCCAACAATTTTGCAAATTCAGTTAGTGTGTGGTGATTGTACCTTTTGCAAGACAGCAGTGGCAAGAAAACTTCTTTAACTAAACTCCACTGTTGTTCATTATTGATTACATACACACCAACTATTTGACAAAATTGTTAGCTAGGTTTTATTCGTTGGAAATAGACTTTAATGATAAGTGCATTCAATTGGCTAAAATTCTGGTGTTAATAGTTCTGTCATTCTTATCCAAATCCAGCATTAAACTCGTGTGTCCGATTTTCTAGTAGCGGTTCAGAATAGACGGAAGTCGATTCGGGACTGAAATTTTCCGCCAACTTTAAAAACTCTGATAAAACTTTAAATCCGTTTAATTTTAAAGAGGTGATCTATTCACCCCCCCCCCCCCCCTCTCGATCACTAGCCACACCGTCTAACAAACAATATATATTAGAGAGAGAGAGAGAGGAGAGGGAGAGAGAGAGAGAGAGAGAGAGAGAGGGAGAGAGAGAGAGAGAGAGAGAGAAATATGAATAGGACACTAAGGAAGGGCTATTAGATGATTTAATCGATATTAGAAGAAAATTTAACAAATCCTTTAAAAACAATATATATATATATATATAAGAGAGAGATAGAGAGAGAGAGAGAGAGAAAGAGACAGAAAGCAATATGAAAAAGACACTAAGGAAAGACTATTAGATGATTAAATCGAGAAATATGAATAGGACACTAAGGAAGGGTTAATAGATGATTAAATCGAAATTGGAAGAAAATTTAACAACTCCTTGAAAAACAATATATATATAAGAGAGAGAGAGAGAGAGAGAGCAATATGAAAAGGACACTAAGGAAAGGCTATTAGATGATTAAATCGAAATTATATATATATAAGAGAGAGAGAGAGAGAGAGAGAGAGAGAAATCAATATGAAAAGGACGCTAAGGAAAGAGTATTAGCTGATTTAATCGATATTGAAAGAAAATTTAACAGCTCCTTGAAAA
>NW_026113395.1:0-26000 GCF_024323335.1 Lathyrus oleraceus
TTAATGGGTATTATGGGATAATATGTAATGGGTAGTGAGAAACCGTTGAATCGACCCTAATTGGGATTTGGAATGCTGAAAATTTGTGATGAATAGGTTGAGTGAAAACCGTAATCAAATTGATAATTGTGTGTGTAATCAAACCGATAAATTGGTGATGAATGGTGTAACACCCCGATAATAATATAATAATTATTTTTAATTAAGTTAATAATATATTTATTGATTTAATTAAATAATTGAATTATTATTATTATTATTTTGGAATAATAATTATTGGAATAATATATAAGTTGGAATTTAGAAAAGTCCCATTTTTTGGTAAAAAGGTTAATTTCACGTGAAAAGGAAAAAGAGGCAGAAAGGGCAAAAAGAAAGCCAGAGAACGAAGGTTGAAGGAAGAAAAAGCTTGGAGCTCGGAAGCTTTCGGATTAACTCAGGTAAGGGGGGTTTATCATCAATTAAAGGGTATTATGGGATGATATGTACTGGGTAGTAATAGACCATTGTTTTACCTCTGATTGGATGATATATGTTGAATTTGTGAACTTTTGAGATGAATGAAATTTGGGTTATAATTGACGAAATTCGTAGGAAGTAGGTGTGGAAATGTTAGACTTTGTGGAATCGAATAGGATCTGTTTTGTGTTAGACAATAGGAAGGAATTATGTGTGAAAATTGGACTATAGAAGGTTGAATCGGATGGATCTCGTAGCAGAGAAAACCATTGCAGATCTGAGAATTCTGGTCTCTGGTCATACGCGTATGGCACTAGGCAATACGCGTATGGGATGTTGGTACGCGTATGGGGGGAAGCCTTACGCGTATGGGAGGAAAAGATGATATTTTGAACGTAAATTGGTCTCTGTTGGTACGCGTATTGGGAAGTTGTTACGCGTAGCATACGCGTACGAGACATGTGATACGCGTATGAGTTGGGCGAGGAAAGGCGCAATACGCGTATGAGAGGGGGCATTACGCGTATGGAGTTGGCCAGGTTTGGGCAATACGCGTATGGCATGGGCAATACGCGTATGGGCAGAATGGTGGTTTTCCTGAACTGTGGTTGTGCAGTTTTTGGTCGTTTAGGCTGAGTGATGTACTTAGCTGAGATATGAGGTTGTAGGGATCAGTTCCCGTTGTTTTGAGTAGTATAGGTATTGGTAGAGTGTGCTAATACTGTGTTTGATTTTGTGGCATGATATGATATGCTTTTATGATTAATTTTGTTGATGATATGTGATGGTATACATTATGTTGTGAATGTATGCATTTGTGAATAGACTATCCCATGGCTTAGAGTGTGAATATGTGTCTATTCTTGATTTTGTTGATGTTGCATTTCTAGGTGATTAGCATGCATATTGTGGCCTTCGGGTGGTAGCTAATTCCCATGGTGAGGAATTAGTGAGTTTAGTCATTATTGGACTGTTGTCGATTGTTTGCATGCTAGGTGAGTAGCGTGCATTTCATGGCCCATTTGGGGTGGTAGCTAATTCCCATGGTGAGGAATTAGTGAGTGAGTCACTATGTCTCAAATGAGTGGGACTAGTGAGCTTGGTAGCCGTGCCTGGATTTGGACGGTGAGGTTGAACTATATGTTCACAAATAGTCGGTACCGCATGCATAGAGTCTCATTGCATAATGAATGTATGGCATATAATATGAATGGATGTATTCCAGTATTATATGTGTGTTGTGTGTTGTGTGGGTAATGTTGAATATGATTGAGATGTTACTGTTGAGTATGATGTTTGAACGGATATTGCTGTTGCTGAATGCGTAGTCTGATTAGGGTGAATTAATGTGTTAATTACTTGGCATTACATATTGTTCTATAATGCTTATTATATTGATTGAGGAACTCACCCTTACACCTATTTTTCAGGTAACGAGAAATGAGTTGAGTAGAAGCTAATGTTGGAGTCTAGTGTAGTCTCCTAGTGGGTCATGCTCTGGTAGATGTAACATCGGGATGGGATGTTTGAATATTTTATTGATTGGTTGTGAATCATTTTGCATGTAATATGTTACATGTTTGGAATAATTGAATTGATTTCTATCCGCTGCGTACTATGCAGATACTTTATATTTTGAATTAAATAAATGAGCATGACAGGATGAATTGGTTAATATTGTGTGACACCCTTCGGGGCATAATTACTCTGATATATACATGTTTATTATTTTTAATTAAATACATTTGGGGTATTTAGAAGGGTGTTACATTAGTGGTATCAGAGCATCGTCGGTCGTGTCGAGTCGTAATTATTCTGTTTCCCCTGTACGGGATAGGTGTTGTGTAACCCTATCAGTACTTACTGTTTAGCTTGTTTGGGTTTCAGAATAGAGATGGCTGGAAGAGGTAGAGATGATGCTGCGATTGCTGAGGCTCTGGGTATGCTAGCTGGAGTACTTGGAGGAAATCCGAATGTTATGGGAATGGGAGCTGCTCGTCAGTTGAGTGAGTTCCAGAAGAACAATCCTCCAATGTTCAAAGGAGCATACGATCCAGATGGTGCTCAGAAGTGGTTGAAGGAGATCGAGAGGATCTTCAGAGTAACTGAGTGTGCTGATAACCAGAAGGTCAGGTTCGGTACACATATGCTGTCAGAGGAGGCTGATGATTGGTGGGTTGCTACCCGCACTGAGTTGGAAACTGCTGGAAATGCTGAGATTACTTGGGCTGTGTTCAGGGAAAGATTCCTGAGGAAGTATTTTCCAGAGGATGTCAGAGGGAAGAAAGAAATAGAATTTTTGGAATTGAAGCAGGGTAACCGGTCTGTTACTGAGTATGCTGCGAAGTTCACAGAGCTGTCAAAGTATTACACTCCCTATGCTGAGGCTGCTGGGGAATTTTCAAAGTGTGTGAAGTTTGAGAACGGGTTGCGTCCCGAGATCAAGCAGGCAATTGGATATCAGCGAATCAGGGTGTTTTCTGATTTGGTTGACTGTTGCAGAATATTTGAACAGGATTCCAAGGCCAGAGCTGAGAGCTATCAGCAGAGGGTTGATAGGAAAGGTAAGAATCAGATTGATCGTGGGAAACCGTATGCAGCTGGCAAAGGTTTTCAGAGGCAGAGTGGGATGAAGAGGCCTAGTGGGGGAGACTCTAGTGCTCCTGTTAAGTGTTACAGATGTGGTCAGGCTGGACATCGTATCCATGAGTGTACCAGTAATGAGAAGAAGTGTTTCAAATGTGGAAAAGGTGGTCATTTGGCTGCGGATTGCCGGGTGAAGACTGTGACTTGCTTCAACTGTGGAGAGGTGGGTCATATCAGTCCACAGTGTCCTAAGCCAAAGAAAGAGAATCAGTCAGGAGGCAAGGTTTTTGCTTTATCAGGTTCTGAGACTTTTGCAGATGAGCGGTTGATCCGAGGTACGTGTTATATTAATGGCTTTCCTCTTGTAGCTATTATTGACACAGGTGCGACTCATTCTTTTATATCTTTGGATTGTGCTGTGAAACTTAAGTTAGAGATATCTGAGATGCTTGGTAGTATGGTGATTGATACTCCTGCGAAGGGTTCAGTGACTACTACTTCTGTTTGTTTGAACTGTCCTTTGAGTATTTTTGGTAGAGCCTTTGGGATAGACCTTGTGTGTCTTCCGTTAGTACAGATTGATGTTATTCTGGGTATGAACTGGTTGGTGTTTAACCGGGTTTCTATCAATTGTTTTGATAAGACTGTGATATTTCCTGAGATTGAGGAAGGAAAGAGTTTGTTTCTATCAGCAAGGCAAGTGAATGAGGAAGTGGCTGATGGGGCGGAGTTGTTTATGCTGTTAGCAACTTTGGAGGCTAAAGATAAACCGGTGATTGACGATCTAGCTGTGGTGTGTGACTTTCCTGATGTGTTTCCGGAAGAGGTGAATGAATTGCCGCCAGAGCGTGAAGTTGAGTTCTCGATTGATTTGGTACCTGGTACTAGACCGATATCGATGGCTCCTTATCGTATGTCTGCTGTTGAGCTAGCTGAATTGAAGAGTCAGTTGGAAGATTTGTTGGATAAGAAATTTATTCGTCCGAGTGTGTCACCGTGGGGTGCACCAGTGTTGTTGGTTAAGAAGAAGGAAGGTACTATGAGGTTGTGTGTGGATTACAGGCAACTGAATAAAGTGACGATCAAGAATCGGTATCCTTTGCCGAGGATTGATGATTTGATGGATCAGTTGGTTGGTGCTAGTGTGTTCAGCAAAATAGACTTGAGATCTGGGTATCATCAGATACGTGTGAAAACTGAAGATATTCAGAAGACTGCTTTCAGAACAAGGTATGGACATTATGAGTATTCTGTAATGCCTTTTGGCGTGACTAATGCGCCTGGAGTATTCATGGAGTATATGAATAGGATTTTTCATCCGTATCTAGATCAGTTTGTTGTGGTGTTTATTGATGACATTTTGGTGTATTCGAAATCTGAAGAAGAGCATGTTGAGCATTTGAGAGTGGTTTTGGGAGTTCTACGAGAAAAGAAGTTATTTGCTAAACTGTCTAAGAGTGAATTTTGGTTAGAAGAAGTTAGTTTTCTTGGGCATGTGATTTCAAGAGGTGGTGTTGCTGTTGATCCTTCTAAGATAGAAGCGGTATCTAAGTGGGAAGCTCCGAAGTCAGTTTCCGAGATAAGGAGTTTTCTTGGACTTGCAGGTTATTATAGGAAGTTCATTGAGGGATTCTCTAAGTTGGCGTTACCGTTGACGATGTTGACTAGAAAGGGGCAAGCGTTTGTTTGGGATTCAAAATGTGAAGAAGGTTTCCAAGAGTTAAAGAGAAGGTTAACTACTGCTCCAATTCTGATATTACCGAGTTCGTCGGAGTTATTTGAGGTTTATTGTGATGCTTCATTGTTGGGTTTAGGTGGTGTGTTGATGCAGAATAAGCAGGTTATAGCTTATGCTTCGAGACAGCTAAGGGTTCATGAGAGGAACTATCCGACGCATGATTTAGAGTTGGAAGCTGTGGTATTTGTTCTTAAGTTATGGAGGCATTATTTGTATGGGTCAAGATTTGAAGTTTTCAGTGACCATAAGAGTTTAAAGTATTTGTTTGATCAGAAAGAGCTGAATATGAGACAGAGAAGATGGTTAGAATTTTTGAAAGATTATGACTTTGGTTTGAATTACCATCCGGGTAAAGCAAACGTGGTGGCTGATGCATTGAGTCGGAAATCATTGCATATGTCTATGTTAATGGTTAAGGAATTGGATTTAATTGAACAGTTTAGAGACTTGAGTTTGGTGTGTGAGAGTACTCACAATAGTGTTAAATTGGGAATGCTGAAGTTAACGAGTGGTATTCTGGATGAGATCAGAGAGGGTCAGAAATCCGATATGCTTTTGGTTGATAAGTTGACTTTAGTGAATCAAGGTCAGGGTGGCGAATTCAGAGTTGATAAGAATGGTATTTTGAAATTTGGTAGTCGGGTGTGTATTCCAGATGTTACAGGACTTAAGAAGAGTATTCTTGAAGAAGGACATCGTAGTGGTTTGAGTATTCATCCTGGAGCTACGAAGATGTATCATGATTTGAAAAGATTATTTTGGTGGCCAGGAATGAAGAGAGAAATTGCGAGTTTTGTTTATTCCTGTTTGACTTGTCAGAAGTCAAAGATTGAGCATCAGAAGCCGTCTGGGCTAATGCAACCGTTGGCTATTCCAGAGTGGAAGTGGGATAGTATCAGTATGGATTTTGTTTCTGGTTTGCCGAGGACAAGTAAGAATTTTGAGGCTATTTGGGTGATTGTTGATAGATTGACGAAGTCGGCTCATTTCATTCCGATCAGAATGGATTATCCGTTAGAGAGACTAGCTGAGTTGTATATTGAAAGGATTGTAAGTTTGCATGGTATTCCGTCGAGTATTGTTTCGGACAGAGATCCTAGATTTACATCGAAGTTTTGGGAAGGTTTGCAGAGAGCTTTGGGAACTAAGCTGAGATTGAGTTCTGCATATCATCCGCAGACTGATGGTCAGACTGAGAGGACGATTCAGTCATTGGAGGATCTTTTGAGAGCTTGTGTTTTGGAAAAAGGAGGTGCTTGGGATTGTTATTTGCCTTTGATTGAGTTTACCTACAACAATAGTTTTCATTCGAGCATTGGTATGGCACCGTTTGAAGCTTTGTACGGTAGGAGATGTCGGACACCTTTATGTTGGTACGAGTCCGGTGAGAGTGCTGTGGTTGGACCGGAGATTGTTCAACAAACTACAGAAAAGATTAAGATGATTCAGGATAAGATGAGAATTGCTCAGAGTCGTCAGAAGAGTTATCATGATAGGAGGAGGAAGTCACTTGAGTTCCAAGAGGGAGATCATGTGTTCCTTCGTGTTACTCCAATAACTGGTGTTGGTCGAGCTTTGAAGTCGAAGAAGTTGACACCTCGATTTATTGGTCCTTATCAGATTTTGGAGAGGATAGGAGAGGTAGCCTATCGTATCGCTTTACCGCCGTCGCTTGCGAATTTGCATGATGTTTTCCATGTGTCTCAGTTGAGGAGATACATTCATGATCCGTCACATGTAGTCCAAGTAGATGATGTACAGGTAAGAGATAACCTGACTGTTGAAACATCACCTATGAGGATTGAGGATCGAGAGTTGAAGCAGTTGCGGGGTAAAGAGATTGCCTTAGTGAAGGTAGCTTGGGGAGGACCAGCAGGCGGCAATGTGACTTGGGAACTGGAGAGCCAGATGAAGGAGTCTTATCCGGAGTTGTTCGATTGAGGTATGTTTTCGAGGACGAAAACTCTTTTAGTGGGGGAGAGTT
The DNA here is from genome assembly GCF_024323335.1 of Lathyrus oleraceus. Classification (NCBI taxonomy): domain Eukaryota; kingdom Viridiplantae; phylum Streptophyta; class Magnoliopsida; order Fabales; family Fabaceae; genus Lathyrus; species Lathyrus oleraceus. The sequence continues at coordinate 6,768 of NW_026113395.1, forward strand.
GTAACACCCCGATAATAATATAATAATTATTTTTAATTAAGTTAATAATATATTTATTGATTTAATTAAATAATTGAATTATTATTATTATTATTTTGGAATAATAATTATTGGAATAATATATAAGTTGGAATTTAGAAAAGTCCCATTTTTTGGTAAAAAGGTTAATTTCACGTGAAAAGGAAAAAGAGGCAGAAAGGGCAAAAAGAAAGCCAGAGAACGAAGGTTGAAGGAAGAAAAAGCTTGGAGCTCGGAAGCTGTCGGATTAACTCAGGTAAGGGGGGTTTATCATCAATTAAAGGGTATTATGGGATGATATGTACTGGGTAGTAATAGACCATTGTTTTACCTCTGATTGGATGATATATGTTGAATTTGTGAACTTTTGAGATGAATGAAATTTGGGTTATAATTGACGAAATTCGTAGGAAGTAGGTGTGGAAATGTTAGACTTTGTGGAATCGAATAGGATCTGTTTTGTGTTAGACAATAGGAAGGAATTATGTGTGAAAATTGGACTATAGAAGGTTGAATCGGATGGATCTCGTAGTAGAGAAAACCATTGCAGATCTGAGAATTCTGGTCTCTGGTCATACGCGTATGGCACTAGGCAATACGCGTATGGGATGTTGGTACGCGTATGGGGGGAAGCCTTACGCGTATGGGAGGAAAAGATGATATTTTGAACGTAAATTGGTCTCTGTTGGTACGCGTATTGGGAAGTTGTTACGCGTAGCATACGCGTACGAGACATGTGATACGCGTATGAGCTGGGCGAGGAAAGGCGCAATACGCGTATGAGAGGGGGCATTACGCGTATGGAGTTGGCCAGGTTTGGGCAATACGCGTATGACATGGGCAATACGCGTATGGGCAGAATGGTGGTTTTCCTGAACTGTGGTTGTGCAGTTTTTGGTCGTTTAGGCTGAGTGATGTACTTAGCTGAGATATGAGGTTGTAGGGATCAGTTCCCGTTGTTTTGAGTAGTATAGGTATTGGTAGAGTGTGCTAATACTGTGTTTGATTTTGTGGCATGATATGATCTGCTTTTATGATTAATTTTGTTGATGATATGTGATGGTATACATTATGTTGTGAATGTATGCATTTGTGAATAGACTATCCCATGGCTTAGAGTGTGAATATGTGTCTATTCTTGATTTTGTTGATGTTGCATTGCTAGGTGATTAGCATGCATATTGTGGCCTTCGGGTGGTAGCTAATTCCCATGGTGAGGAATTAGTGAGTTTAGTCATTATTGGACTGTTGTCGATTGTTTGCATGCTAGGTGAGTAGCGTGCATTTCATGGCCCATTTGGGGTGGTAGCTAATTCCCATGGTGAGGAATTAGTGAGTGAGTCACTATGTCTCAAATGAGTGGGACTAGTGAGCTTGGTAGCCGTGCCTGGATTTGGACGGTGAGGTTGAACTATATGTTCACAAATAGTCGGTACCGCATGCATAGAGTCTCATTGCATAATGAATGTATGGCATATAATATGAATGGATGTATTCCAGTATTATATGTGTGTTGTGTGTTGTGTGGGTAATGTTGAATATGATTGAGATGTTACTGTTGAGTATGATGTTTGAACGGATATTGCTGTTGCTGAATGCGTAGTCTGATTAGGGTGAATTAATGTGTTAATTACTTGGCATTACATATTGTTCTATAATGCTTATTATATTGATTGAGGAACTCACCCTTACACCTATTTTTCAGGTAACGAGAAATGAGTTGAGTAGAAGCTAATGTTGGAGTCTAGTGTAGTCTCCTAGTGGGTCATGCTCTGGTAGATGTAACATCGGGATGGGATGTTTGAATATTTTATTGATTGGTTATGAATCATTTTGCATGTAATATGTTACATGTTTGGAATAATTGAATTGATTTCTATCCGCTGCGTACTATGCAGATACTTTATATTTTAAATTAAATAAATGAGCATGACAGGATGAATTGGTTAATATTGTGTGACACCCTTCGGGGCATAATTACTCTGATATATACATGTTTATTATTTTTAATTAAATACATTTGGGGTATTTAGAAGGGTGTTACAAATGGCGACGAGTAAGTTTGAGTGGGAAGGGTCTGGAATGGGCACATGAGATCCCTGCCCAAAGAAAACGCGTCTGGTGAACTGTCATGTTCGCCTAGCGAACATAACCTTCGCCTAGCGAAGGAACGCGCCTCAACCTCGCCCCAGCGAGATTGAGAGGTTTTGCTACTGTAATGTTCGCTGTGGACTCGCTGGAGCTTCGCCTAGCGAGTGAGTGCTAGCTGTGTTTTTCACCAAAACAGAATGAGTTCGCTATTACCTTCGCTTTGAGCTCGCCTAGCGAATTAATTTACCAATTTCCTGGAGCTGTTCGCCTTGAGCTCGCCTAGCGAACCAGAGCTTCGCCACTGCCTCGCCTAGCGAGCAAGGCAGAAGAAGTGTTTATACATGTGTTGCTGAGGTGTTTCATACATGTGTTGAGGAAGTGTTTTATACATGTGTTGATGATGTGTTGATACATGTATTGATGATGTATGATGATATGCAAAATGTTGTGAATGTATATATTATGCATGTATTTGTGAATGGACTGTTGTATGGTTTAGAGTGTGAGCATATGTCCATTGTGAGTTGTTGTTGATGCTGCATTGCTAGATGATTAGTGTGCATGGCATAGCTGTTGATACCTCAGGATTGGCATTAATTTTAGAAAACAAATAATGTATCCACCTCTGTTGTTTTAATATGTTGGGTTGAAGAAATTCAACATCTGGACCAACATGTCATGTACGATGTCACGACGTCAGGTCTGTGACATCGCACATGTGTAGAAGACTGAATTAATTAATTCAGTATATGTCAAGGGATCAGCAAGGATATCTGGTGAATATCCTAACTCCCTTGTGGAGGACTTGAAGACTAATTCAGAATATATATAGGCTTAAAATATGGAGATATATATGGAGAGAGATTAGGAACTTGAAGACCTTGTTTTTAGCAGAATTTTTCTGCTGAAGTTGTAACAGCAAAGAACAAGTCTGCTGCAGCTTTCTGAAGGCCCAAATCCAGTTGGGTGATTAGGTTATAAATAGCTGATTGTAATCTAGTTTTTGTAAGCCTCTTAGAATGAATTTTTAGGGGTGTGTGTAAGGTAAACCTCCCAATCTGTGGGAAGGTTACCATGTGTTTCTCAGTGGTAAACCTGAGAGTGTTTGTCACTCAAAGCCTGTAGGCAAGAGTGATTATGTTCTTGAATGAAGCTGTGAAGCAAGTTCAAGGTGTTTGCACATTACATTGTATTTGTAGTGATAGGAATGGAAACTGGAGGTTTCTATCTAGGAGTTCCTAGGTATAGATTGCATTGGGTAGGGATTAAGTGAGGAGTTGTAAACGGGGGAGTTTAACTCTGAATTGATACTACTAATAGTGGATCTTCTTCCTGGCTTGGTAGCCCCCAGATGTAGGTCATGTTGGACTGAACTGGGTTAACAATTTCCTGTGTTTGTTTACCTCTGCATGTTATAATCATGTCTGCCATAATTCAGGTTGTGTTACAGTCTGCCAATCAAGTTAATAACAAACCTGATACATAGCCTTCTGTTGGAATGTCAATCAGAATGTTTTGACATTCATCAACAACAGCACATACTGTTTAATAAGCTGATGAATTCAGTTCAGTATGTAGTGAAGTCTGGTTTTCAAAAGCATATCAGACAAGGCCAAAAGAGCAGTGTGAAACTGTCAAACTGGATGTCTTGACAGTTCTTCCAGTAAGCTGATACTGAAGTAGAGACTGGTTGGTCTTTTACAGTACAGCAAATTTAGCAGTCTGTGTTCAGGAACTAAACAGACTGAGCATATGGTTCTGGGCTTGGATGTCAGACGGAATGTTGTGACATTCATTCCTGACAGCATATGCTATATTGTTGGATGGTTAGTTTATCTGCTTTAGGATTTTTCTCAGGCTATTCTTCAGGAATCCACCAGCTGTTCTAAAATCTAGGAAACTAACAACTAAGCTACAATTAATGAACCTAACAAATAATCTATTTGTTAGCTCCTTAATAAGTGGAGATTAGTTTAACTTGTTACAACCTTTAATCTAGGAAATACAAGTACATGACCAACAAACTGGAACAATGTAACAGATGATGTTCAAAACAGGATTGAGACATCATGATGGCAACTGTGCAGGAAAACAACAGTGGTGAATGTTATGGTGCCCATAACAAATTGTTCCTCCTCTATAGGATGACATAGAAGGAGAGGTTATGACACTGTGAAAAGGTGCACAATAGTACAGAGTGTAATAACTGTCTTGCTGTAATAAGTACAATGTTAGATCAGATGTCATGACTTGAAGTAGAACATCTGAATACTGACTACACCAGAATTTCAATTGGTATCAGAGCAGGCATCCTGTTCTGTCTCTGGATGAGATCCATGGATGATACTTTCTGGTAGCTGGCAAGGAGTTATGTTAGTACTGAAGCTGGAACCGGTGTAAGGCTCTGCAATTCCCTGAATGGTCCCTTGAAGTAGGTGGATGGACTGTTCATGACAGGAATGGTGTGTTCCTGTCTCTGGAGATTGGCAATTGGCCTGAGTGTGAGACAGCTGTGCCAGTACTTAATCACATTCAAACCTGGTATGGTCTTGGAGGCCAATCTGATGAAGTGTGTGTTCACAGGTTGAGTTGTATTATGATTTCCGCTGCATAATACCTGGCAGAACTCAAACTCTGATGTAGCTTCCCCTCATGTGGATGAAAGGCTGCTGTGTTCAAGATCTCATCATAATCTACTAAAGATGTCAAAGATACTTGAGTCTCCTCAAGTCCACTCATCATGACGTTCTCACTTCAGGATGGTAAGAGTCACTTAATTACTGATTCTCTTACTCTCTTGAGTAGTGTATATGAAGACCTTGAAGACCTTCAAGGAAGGTTTGTTCCAAGGAGGTGGAACCAATGTTCTATGTGATGTTAGAACATGTTGTTCAACAAGTATGCAGCTACTGGTTGAAGAGCAGATGTATTAGGGTTCAAACAAAGGGATAATTCTGTTTGGAACCTACTCCTGACCTGGAAGAGGAGACATCTGTGTGTGCTAAGTTGACAAGAGCAGGGTCAACTGGGTGTGTGCTCAAGAAGGTCATCCCTAGAAGTTGAGCTGGTTGAGATGTGACATTGTGCAATCTCCTGCTGTTAGGCATCTTCCTGCAATTTGATCAGGATTGGATAGTTGTTCCCTGAAGTACTATGATGTGTTGGAAGACAAGCCTCCTGGATGTTAGCAGTCAATAATGGGGTAACCTGATTGTGATATCATTTAAGGGGGTTGGAACCATGAATCTTGTTATTCAAACACCACGTTCAGAAGTGGCAGTTCTTACTAGGAGTGAGAATATGAAGATTCAGAGGTTGGTTGAGGTAATATGCTCTGGCAATGCATATCTACTATTGACTGGTGTGTGTCTCACAAGTACTTATGATCAGCTGAAGCCTGATTGGTGTGATTGGAGGAGTTAGTTGCCACTGGTAAGGGATGGTGGATGTCATGTTGAGACATTTGTGTACAATGCATGGATATTGGTGTGGAGTTTCCATGATTGTTGATTTGAGGGGGAGTTTTGGTCAACCCCCTCACGGTTGGTCAGCCTAGGGTCAGGTTGGCTGTTGACCAGTGTCACATGGGTTCTGGTTGATGTGTGACACATTTGCAAGGAAGGATTCATCTCTCTCATTCCTAAGGGTGAATCTAATCTGGAAAGAGTCTCAAGACTGTTGAGGTGCTTGCAAGCAGAAGATGTTGACACAAGAAGAGTACCTTCAAAGTATTCTTATGGTGGAAGTATCTGAAAGGATATTTGGGAAAGGATTTAAGATCAATGTCTACCTGTGTCATGAACAAGTATTTAATTGATTATCCTTGGAGCTCAAGATAACTGATGTTCTTAAAGATGTTGGAACATCTCTTCTTCACGACCCTGTGCAGAATCACAGGAAGGATAGTACATTGGGGTATGATCTATCTCTTTGGTGGCAGCAAAAGCATATGATCTCTGAAAAGGTTTCCTGGCAAGAAACATGTTCAGCCTTGGTATGTACAAGAAGAAGAAGACATCATAGTCTTGATGGTGGTTACTTGGATCAGTTTATTTCTGATCTAGGTAAGGAAGTGCATTAGCTTATGCACACTGTGAAGTCAAGAACAAGTGGCAGTAGTCTTGACATCATGGAAACAGCCTTGCCTTAGGATGTGGAATCCTTGGTAGAGCTGAAGGGTTAGTTTCTAACTGGTCCTTCTGAAGACTCATACATCAGAGTGTCTGATGTCTTTGGAGAAGAAGCAGGGATTCATCAAGGTGTGAGCTTGGATGACTTAACTGCAAATCTACAGGATGGAGGTTGTTTACTCAAACTTGGTTCCACAATCAAGTCTATGAGAACATTGAACTCTTGTTCTGTGAAGGGAGGAAGTTCTTTCAAGTGGCAGAAGAAGGAGCTGAATTTAACAGCTGGATGTCAAGCACAATGTTGTGACATTCGGTTCTGCATCAGATTCTTAGTTGATGAAGTGGCACATCAACTTGAGATAGAAGGATCTACAGGGTTGTAGATTGGACACTTCAAGTTCAAATCTCACTTGAAAGGTCAGAATATCTTTGGGACAAGTCTGATAAACTTGGGAAGGTCAAAAGGCAGCATTTGATCTGTTCATATGAGAATTCATGAAGGAGGTAATCAACCAGTGGCAGTTGGTCTATCTCAGAAGTGAGTTCGAAGAATCAAGATAATCAACATAAGACAGCTGGTTATTCTTGAGGAAAGTCTGAGACAAATTACTTTTGAGCAGAAAAGTATTAAGTTGAAGACAAAAGGAGGTGTTCTCTATTCATCTCTTGGAGCTTGTGGTAGAAGTTCTGAGCTATCTATGGAAGAATGTCTCTAGTAGTGGGATGAGAGTGTATATCCCAATGTATGTATGGGTTCCTCTGGCCCAAGCTGGGGACTCAGTAATATCTGAAGTCTATCAGATAGTGCTCCTTGTGATGCAGTGAAGGATGTCCCAGCTGATGTTAAAACATCTGGTGAAGTGATCTTCTGTTCTGGTTAGAAGAGAGAGTGACACAGAGTGTGGATGTGTTCAGCCAAGAGGGTTTGACAGAGGGTGCGCTCTTGAAGACATGAAGATGCGTCTTATGTTTTCCTTTCATCAAGTGGTCTGGAATCTCTTTGAATCAGGAAGTATGTGAAGGTCCAACCTTGGGATGTTGGATATGATCATGTGTGACCTCCAAGAGAGTAGGTTGTCCATGACAGGGGGAGTTGTGCCTTTGTGCTGCAAGCAATCACCAAGCTTGTGGTCTATGTGCTCCTAGATGACTAGGTAGTTATCAGGATGCTGTGATGTGCAGCAAGGCTGAGTGAGCAGAAGAATGTCTGACCGGATGTCATGACATTGCCCTGGACATTGCTGTTGATTCCTTCTGATTTTTCAAGTCATTAGGAATTATGAGGGTGGTGTGGCTAAGTCTGATAAACCAGAATAAGACTAATGGCTACAGCTGTGTGGTACAGGGGGAGTAACCAGCAACTGAAGTGTGAAAAGTGGGCTGTAGCAGTGCTAGGTGTCAAGCCTCTACTGGAGGAATGACAGAGGTCTTGGGAAATGTTGAAGACTGGCTGAATGCAGGAATGTTAAGACATCGAGTGCAACGTGTCTGACTGCATATATGGAATGGTCTCCATGCACTAGAACAGCTGTTTTGAAAAAGAAACAGTCAAGAGCTATAAAAGGCATTCAAAGATAGTCTGAGATTTTGTTGGTGAGTCTCTGACTGTTTCTCAGCAAAAATAAATGCATCTTGACCAAGCATTTATTTCTACCGGATATTCCTAAGCACAGGCTGGAATATTTAAAGGCTGCAAGAGCCCCCCCTTCTCCCCACAACAGATACACTCCAATCCCAGAATCATGGGGTATGTTAAGGTCTGGGCAAGCTGCGCCTGGATCTGGTTTTGTGAAGGGTGCCTTTACAAATGTTCAGCTAAAAAGGGGGAGAGAAAAGAACGTCAGAAACGTCCTGGGGTCGAGAAGCAAACAGATCACTGTGGTAACAAACAGAAAGTTGGGGTACACAAAATTCACCAACTGAAATACCACTTGTGTCTTGTGATCTGAGTTAAGAGAACAGTTGTGCCCTGTGATCTGAGTTACATTGTCTATGTACTCAGCATTACATACTCTTCAGGAAGCTCTCCTGTTGAAGGGAAGGGTTCTGGAACAACTGAGCCTTGTTTCTCATCTTCCTCGTGTACACCAACATTGGTGTTCATGGTGGGGGGGGAGATAATAACGGAGGCCTATTTGTTTTAGCTAAAATTTGCCAAAGGGGGAGATTGTTGATACCTCAGGATTGGCATTAATTTTAGAAAACAAATAATGTATCCACCTCTGTTGTTTTAATATGTTGGGTTGAAGAAATTCAACATCTGGACCAACATGTCATGTACGATGTCACGATGTCAGGTCTGTGACATCGCACATGTGTAGAAGACTGAATTAATTAATTCAGTATATGTCAAGGGATCAGCAAGGATATCTGGTGAATATCCTAACTCCCTTGTGGAGGACTTGAAGACTAATTCAGAATATATATAGGCTCAAAATATGGAGATATATATGGAGAGAGATTAGGAACTTGAAGACCTTGTTTTTAGCAGAATTTTTCTGCTGAAGTTGTAACAGCAAAGAACAAGTCTGCTGCAGCTTTCTGAAGGCCCAAATCCAGTTGGGTGATTAGGTTATAAATAGCTGATTGTAATCTAGTTTTTGTAAGCCTCTTAGAATGAATTTTTAGGGGTGTGTGCAAGGTAAACCTCCCAATCTGTGGGAAGGTTACCATGTGTTTCTCAGTGGTAAACCTGAGAGTGTTTGTCACTCAAAGCCTGTAGGCAAGAGTGATTATGTTCTTGAATGAAGCTGTGAAGCAAGTTCAAGGTGTTTGCACATTACATTGTATTTGTAGTGATAGGAATGGAAACTGGAGGTTTCTATCTAGGAGTTCCTAGGTATAGATTGCATTGGGTAGGGATTAAGTGAGGAGTTATAAACGGGGGAGTTTAACTCTGAATTGATACTACTAATAGTGGATCTTCTTCCTGGCTTGGTAGCCCCCAGATGTAGGTCATGTTGGACTGAACTGGGTTAACAATTTCCTGTGTTTGTTTACCTCTGCATGTTATAATCATGTCTGCCATAATTCAGGTTGTGTTACAGTCTGCCAATCAAGTTAATAACAAACCTGATACATAGCCTTCTGTTGGAATGTCAATCAGAATGTTTTGACATTCATCAACAACAGCACATACTGTTTAATAAGCTGATGAATTCAGTTCAGTATGTAGTGAAGTCTGGTTTTCAAAAGCATATCAGACAAGGCCAAAAGAGCAGTGTGAAACTGTCAAACTGGATGTCTTGACAGTTCTTCCAGTAAGCTGATACTGAAGTAGAGACTGGTTGGTCTTTTACAGTACAGCAAATTTAGCAGTCTGTGTTCAGGAACTAAACAGACTGAGCATATGGTTCTGGGCTTGGATGTCAGACGGAATGTTGTGACATTCATTCCTGACAGCATATGCTATATTGTTGGATGGTTAGTTTATCTGCTTCAGGATTTTTCTCAGGCTATTCTTCAGGAATCCACCAGCTGTTCTAAAATCTAGGAAACTAACAACTAAGCTACAATTAATGAACCTAACAAATAATCTATTTGTTAGCTCCTTAATAAGTGGAGATTAGTTTAACTTGTTACAACCTTTAATCTAGGAAATACAAGTACATGACCAACAAACTGGAACAATGTAACAGATGATGTTCAAAACAGGATTGAGACATCATGATGGCAACTGTGCAGGAAAACAACAGTGGTGAATGTTATGGTGCCCATAACAAATTGTTCCTCCTCTATAGGATGACATAGAAGGAGAGGTTGTGACACTGTGAAAAGGTGCACAATAGTACAGAGTGTAATAACTGTCTTGCTGTAATAAGTACAATGTTAGATCAGATGTCATGACTTGAAGTAGAACATCTGAATACTGACTACACCAGAATTTCAATAGCCTGTGGGGCTGTAGCTAATTCCCATTGTGAGGAATTGGTGAGTGAATCGTTGTGAATTGTTGTTGATGTTTGCATGCTAGATGATTAGCTTGCATAGTCTAGCCTTTGGGGCTGTAGCTAATTCCCATGGTGAGGAATTAGTGAGTGAGTCATTAGGTCTCAATGAGTGGGACTAGTGAGCTTAGTAGCCGTATCCGGAGGGATCGGTGAGCTTGAACTATATGTTCAAGGATAGTCGGTACCGCATGTGTAGAGTCTCATTGCATAAAAATATGTAAGGCGTATAATATGAATGGATGTGTTCCAATATTATACGTGTGTTGTGTTGTTGTTAAGTATGATTTGAGATTATACTGGTATTGTATATTGATGTTGAGTATGATGTTTAAGCCAATGAGCTATTACTGAATGGGTATTGCAATTAGGGTGATTGATGTGTTAATTACTTGGCATTACATGTTGTTTTATAATGCTTATTATATTGATTGAGGAACTCACCCTTACAACTATTTTTCAGGTAACGAGAAATGAATTGAGTAGAAGCAAATGCTTGGAGTCTAGTGTAGTCTCCCTAGTGGGTCATGCTCTGATAGATGTAACATCGGGCGGGAACACTTTGATTATTATTGTTGTTGTGGTTGAACTAAATTACATGTGATGTTACATGTTTTGCATGATTGAGTTGATCTCTATCCACTGCGTAATTGTGCAAATACTTTATATTTAAATTAAATAAAAGAGCATGATTGTTATATTGTTTAAATGGTGTGGAATGTTTGTGTGACACCCTTGGTGCACTATTACTCTGATTATATGTTTATTATTTTAATTAATTTTTGGGGTATTTTAGAAGGGTGTTACATTAGTGGTATCAGAGCATAGTCGGTCGTGTCGAGTCGTAATTATTCTGTTTTCCCTGTACGGGATAGGAGTTGTGTAACCCTATCAGTACTTATTGTTTTAGTTTGTTGGGTTTTCAGAATAGAGATGGCTGGAAGAGGCAGAGATGATGCTGCGATTGCTGAGGCTCTGGGTATGCTGGCTGGAGTACTTGGAGGGAACCCAAATGTTGTAGGAATGGGAGCTGCTCGTCAACTGAGTGAGTTCCAGAAGAACAATCCTCCAATGTTCAAGGGAGCATACGATCCAGATGGCGCTCAGAAGTGGTTGAAGGAGATCGAGAGGATCTTCCGAGTAACTGAGTGTGCCGATAACCAGAAGGTCAGGTTCGGTACGCATATGCTGTCAGAGGAAGCAGATGATTGGTGGGTTGCTACCCGCACTGAGTTGGAATCTGCTGGGAATACTGAGATCACTTGGGCTGTGTTCAGGGAAAGGTTCCTGAGAAAGTATTTTCCAGAAGATGTCAGAGGAAAGAAAGAGATAAAGTTTTTGGAATTGAAGCAGGGTAACAGGTCGGTTACTGAGTATGCTGCGAAGTTCACCGAGCTGTCAAAGTACTATACTCCCTATAATGAGGCTGCTGGAGAATTTTCGAAATGTGTGAAGTTTGAGAATGGGTTGCGTCCTGAGATCAAACAAGCTATTGGATATCAGAGGATCAGGGTGTTTTCTGACTTGGTTGACTGTTGCAGAATTTTTGAACAGGATTCCAAGGCTAGAGCAGAAAGCTATCAGCAGAGGGTTGATAGGAAGGGTAAGAATCAGATGGATCGTGGAAAACCGTATGCAGCTGGCAAAGGTTTTCAGAAGCAGAGTGGGATGAAGAGGCCTAGTGGGGGAGACTCTAGTGCCCCTGCTAAGTGTTATAGATGTGGTCGGGCTGGACATCGTGTTCATGAGTGTACCAGTGCTGAGATGAAGTGTTTCAAGTGTGGGAAAGGTGGTCACTTGGCTGCAGAGTGCCGATTGAAGACTGTAACTTGTTTCAACTGTGGAGAGTTGGGTCATATCAGTCCCCAGTGTCCGAAGCCGAAGAAGGAGAATCAGCCAGGAGGCAAGGTTTTTGCTCTATCAGGTTCTGAGACTTCTGCAGATGATCGTTTGATCAGAGGTACGTGTTATATTAACGGCTTTCCTCTCATAGCTATTATTGACACAGGTGCTACTCATTCTTTTATATCTATGGATTGTGCTGTGAAGCTTAAGTTAGAGATATCTGAGATGCGTGGAAGTATGGTGATTGATACTCCTGCAAAGGGTTCAGTGACTACTACTTCGGTTTGTTGGAGTTGTCCTTTGAATATTTTTGGTAGAGATTTTGGGATAGACCTTGTGTGTCTTCCATTAGTGCAGATTGACGTTATCTTGGGTATGAACTGGTTGGTGTTTAACCGAGTTTATATCAACTGTTTTGATAAGACGGTGATAATTCCTGAGATTGAGGAAGGGCAGAGTCTGTTTCTATCAGCCAGGCAGGTGAATGAGGAAGTGGCAGATGGGGCAGAGTTGTTTATGCTGTTGGCAACTTTAGAGGCTAAAGATAAACTGGTGATTCGTGATCTAGCAGTGGTGTGTGACTTTCCTGATGTGTTTCCGGAAGAAGTGAATGAGTTACCGCCAGAGCGTGAAGTTGAGTTCTCGATTGAATTGGTACCTGGTACTAGACCGATATCGATGGCTCCGTACCGTATGTCTGCTGTTGAGTTAACTGAATTGAAGAGTCAGTTGGAAGATCTGTTGGATAAGAAGTTTATTCGTTCGAGTGTGTCACCGTGGGGTGCACCAGTGTTGTTGGTTAAGAAGAAAGAAGGTACTATGAGGTTGTGTGTGGACTACAGGCAACTGAATAAAGTGACGATCAAGAATCGGTATCCTTTGCCGAGGATTGATGATTTGATGGATCAGTTGGTTGGTGCGAGTGTGTTCAGCAAGATAGATTTGAGATCTGGGTATCATCAGATACGTGTGAAAACTGAGGATATTCAGAAGACTGCTTTCAGAACAAGGTATGGACATTATGAGTATTCTGTAATGCCTTTTGGTGTGACTAATGCGCCTGGAGTATTTATGGAGTACATGAATAGGATTTTCCATCCGTACTTGGATCAGTTTGTTGTGGTGTTTATCGATGACATTTTGGTGTATTCGAAATCTGAAGAAGAGCATGCTGAGCATTTGAGAGTGGTTTTAGGAGTGCTGCGAGAAAAGCAGTTATTTGCTAAACTGTCTAAGTGTGAATTTTGGTTAGAAGAAGTTAGTTTTCTTGGTCATGTGATTTCAAGAGGTGGTGTTGCTGTTGATCCTTCTAAGATAGAAGCGGTATCTAAGTGGGAAGCTCCGAAGTCTGTTGCTGAGATTCGAAGTTTCCTTGGTTTGGCTGGTTATTATAGGAAGTTCATTGAGGGATTTTCTAAGTTGGCGTTACCGTTGACGATGTTGACTAGAAAGGGGCAAGCGTTTGTTTGGGACTCAAAATGTGAAGAAGGTTTCCAAGAGTTAAAGAGAAGGTTGACTACTGCTCCTATTTTGACGTTACCGAGTTCGTCGAAACCATTTGAAGTTTACTGTGATGCTTCATTGTTGGGTTTGGGTGGTGTGTTGATGCAGAATAAGCAGGTTATAGCTTATGCTTCGAGACAGCTGAGGGTTCATGAAAGGAACTATCCGACGCACGATTTAGAGTTGGCAGCTGTAGTGTTTGTTTTGAAGTTGTGGAGGCATTACTTGTATGGATCAAGATTTGAGGTTTTCAGTGACCATAAGAGTTTAAAGTATTTGTTTGATCAGAAAGAGCTGAATATGAGACAGAGGAGATGGTTAGAGTTTCTGAAGGATTATGATTTTGGTTTGAATTACCATCCGGGTAAAGCAAATGTAGTGGCTGATGCATTGAGTCGGAAATCATTACATATGTCTATGTTAATGGTTAAGGAATTGGATTTAATTGAGCAGTTTAGAGACTTGAGTTTGGTGTGTGAGAGTACTCACAACAGTGTTAAATTGGGAATGTTGAAGTTAACGAGTGGTATTCTGGAGGAGATCAGAGAGGGTCAGAAATCCGATATGCTTTTGGTTGATAAGTTGACTTTAGTGAATCAAGGTCGAGGTGGTGAGTTCAGAGTTGATGAGAATGGTGTTTTGAAATTTGGTAGTCGGGTGTGTATTCCGAATGTTATTGAGCTTAAGAAGAGTATTCTTGAGGAGGGACATCGTAGTGGCTTAAGTATTCATCCTGGAGCTACGAAGATGTATCATGATTTGAAGAAGTTATTTTGGTGGCCGGGAATGAAAAGAGAAATTGCGAGTTTTGTTTATTCCTGTTTGACGTGTCAGAAGTCGAAGATTGAGCATCAGAAGCCGTCTGGGCTAATGCAACCGTTGGCTATTCCGGAGTGGAAGTGGGATAGTATCAGTATGGATTTTGTTTCTGGTTTGCCGAGGACAAATAAGAATTTTGAAGCTATTTGGGTGATTGTTGACAGATTGACAAAGTCGGCTCATTTCATTCCGATCAGAATGGATTATCCGTTAGAGAGATTAGCCGAGTTGTATATTGAGAAGATTGTAAGTTTGCATGGTATTCCGTCTAGTATTGTTTCGGACAGAGATCCTAGATTTACATCGAAGTTCTGGGAAGGTTTGCAGAGGGCTTTGGGAACTAAGTTGAGGTTGAGTTCTGCATATCATCCGCAGACTGATGGTCAGACTGAGAGGACGATTCAGTCACTGGAGGACCTTTTGAGGGCTTGTGTTTTGGAAAAAGGAGGCGCTTGGGATTGTTATTTGCCTTTGATTGAGTTTACCTACAACAATAGTTTTCATTCGAGCATTGGTATGGCACCGTTTGAAGCTTTGTATGGTAGGAGATGTCGGACACCTTTGTGTTGGTATGAGTCCGGTGAGAGTGCTGTAGTTGGACCGGAGATTGTTCAACAAACTACGGAAAAGATTAAGATGATTCAGGAGAAGATGAGAATTGCTCAGAGTCGTCAGAAGAGTTATCATGATAAGAGGAGGAAGTCACTTGAGTTCCAAGAGGGAGATCATGTGTTTCTTCGTATTACTCCGATAACTGGTGTTGGTCGAGCTTTGAAGTCGAAGAAGTTGACACCTCGATTTATTGGTCCTTATCAGATTTTGGAGAGGATAGGGGAGGTAGCCTATCGTGTCGCTTTACCGCCGTCGCTTGCGAATTTGCATGAGGTTTTTCATGTGTCTCAGTTGAGGAGGTACATCCATGATCCGTCGCATATAGTCCAAATAGATGATGTACAGGTGAGAGATAACCTGACTGTTGAAACATCACCTATGAGGATCGAGGATCGAGAATTGAAGCAGTTGAGGGGTAAAGAGATTGCCTTGGTGAAGGTAGCTTGGGGAGGACCAGCAGGTGGCAACGTGACTTGGGAACTGGAGAGTAAGATGAAGGAGTCTTACCCAGAGTTGTTCGCTTGAGGTATGTTTTCGAGGACGAAAACTCTTTTAGTGGGGGAGAGTTGTAACACCCCGATAATAATAAAATAATTATTTAAATTGAGTTAATAATTTATTTATTAATTTAATTAAATAATTGGAAATTTTATTATTATTATTTTTGGATTATTATTATTATTTGGAAAATATATATATGTTGGAAATAAGAGAAAGAGTCCCATTTGGAGTAAAAAGGTTTCTACGTGAAAAACAGAGAAAGGATCGTGAAAAGGGAAAGGGCAGAGAATAGGAGAAAGGAACTGAAGAGCAAAGGTTGAAGAACGGAAAGGCTTGAAGCTCAAAGATTCGCCGGATTGTTAAGGTAAGGGGGGTTTATCGTCGATTAATGGGTATTATGGGATAATATGTAATGGGTAGTGAGAAACCGTTGAATCGACCCTAATTGGGATTTGGAATGCTGAAAATTTGTGATGAATAGGTTGAGTGAAAACCGTAATCAAATTGATAATTGTGTGTGTAATCAAACCGATAAATTGGTGATGAATGGCGACGAGTAAGTTTGAGTGGGAAGGGTCTGGAATGGGCACATGAGATCCCTGCCCAAAGAAAACGCGTCTGGTGAACTGTCATGTTCGCCTAGCGAACATAACCTTCGCCTAGCGAAGGAACGCGCCTCAACCTCGCCCCAGCGAGATTGAGAGGTTTTGCTACTGTAATGTTCGCTGTGGACTCGCTGGAGCTTCGCCTAGCGAGTGAGTGCTAGCTGTGTTTTTCACCAAAACAGAATGAGTTCGCTATTACCTTCGCTTTGAGCTCGCCTAGCGAATTAATTTACCAATTTCCTGGAGCTGTTCGCCTTGAGCTCGCCTAGCGAACCAGAGCTTCGCCACTGCCTCGCCTAGCGAGCAAGGCAGAAGAAGTGTTTATACATGTGTTGCTGAGGTGTTTCATACATGTGTTGAGGAAGTGTTTTATACATGTGTTGATGATGTGTTGATACATGTATTGATGATGTATGATGATATGCAAAATGTTGTGAATGTATATATTATGCATGTATTTGTGAATGGACTGTTGTATGGTTTAGAGTGTGAGCATATGTCCATTGTGAGTTGTTGTTGATGCTGCATTGCTAGATGATTAGTGTGCATGGCATAGCCTGTGGGGCTGTAGCTAATTCCCATTGTGAGGAATTGGTGAGTGAATCGTTGTGAATTGTTGTTGATGTTTGCATGCTAGATGATTAGCTTGCATAATCTAGCCTTTGGGGCTGTAGC
Organism: Lathyrus oleraceus; assembly: GCF_024323335.1. Lineage (NCBI taxonomy): Eukaryota > Viridiplantae > Streptophyta > Magnoliopsida > Fabales > Fabaceae > Lathyrus > Lathyrus oleraceus. The sequence goes on from NW_026113395.1 coordinate 23,514, forward strand.
TAATTCCCATGGTGAGGAATTAGTGAGTGAGTCATTAGGTCTCAATGAGTGGGACTAGTGAGCTTAGTAGCCGTATCCGGAGGGATCGGTGAGCTTGAACTATATGTTCAAGGATAGTCGGTACCGCATGTGTAGAGTCTCATTGCATAAAAATATGTAAGGCGTATAATATGAATGGATGTGTTCCAATATTATACGTGTGTTGTGTTGTTGTTAAGTATGATTTGAGATTATACTGGTATTGTATATTGATGTTGAGTATGATGTTTAAGCCAATGAGCTATTACTGAATGGGTATTGCAATTAGGGTGATTGATGTGTTAATTACTTGGCATTACATGTTGTTTTATAATGCTTATTATATTGATTGAGGAACTCACCCTTACAACTATTTTTCAGGTAACGAGAAATGAATTGAGTAGAAGCAAATGCTTGGAGTCTAGTGTAGTCTCCCTAGTGGGTCATGCTCTGATAGATGTAACATCGGGCGGGAACACTTTGATTATTATTGTTGTTGTGGTTGAACTAAATTACATGTGATGTTACATGTTTTGCATGATTGAGTTGATCTCTATCCACTGCGTAATTGTGCAAATACTTTATATTTAAATTAAATAAAAGAGCATGATTGTTATATTGTTTAAATGGTGTGGAATGTTTGTGTGACACCCTTGGTGCACTATTACTCTGATTATATGTTTATTATTTTAATTAATTTTTGGGGTATTTTAGAAGGGTGTTACATTTAACATCAATGTTTTCATCACTCACACAATTCAATCAAATTTCATGGGTTTAACAACAACATTTGCATCATTCGCACAATTCAATCAAATTTCATAGGTTTAACATCAACATTTCCATCATTCACACAATTCAATCAAATTTCATAGGTTTAACAACAACATTTTCATCACTCGCACAATTCAATCAAATTTCGTGGGTTTAACAACAATATTTTCATCATTGACACAATTCAATCAAATTTCATAGGTTTAAAACCAACATCTTCATCATTCGAATAATTCAATCAAATTTCATATGTTTAACATCAACGTTTTCATCATTCACACAATTCAATCAAATGTCATAGGTTTAACAACAACATTTTCATCATTCACACAACTCAATCAAATGTCATAGGTTTAGCAACAACATCTTCATCATTCACATTATTCAATCAAATTTCATAGGTTTAACAACAACGTTTTCTTCATCATTCGCACCATTCCATCAAATTTCATAGGTTTAACAACAACATTTTCATCATTCACACAATTCAATCAAATTTCGTCGGTTTAACAACAACATTTTCATCATCCACACAATTCAATCAAATTTCATAGGATTGACAATAACATCATTATCATTCATACAATTCAATCAAATTTAATGGGTTTAACAACAACATTTGCATCATTCACACATGTCAATCAAATTTCATAGGTTTAACAACCACATTCTCTTCATCATTCGCACAATTCAATCAAATTTCATGGGTTTAACATCAATATTTTCATCATTCACACAATTCAATCAAATTTCATAGGTTTAAGATCAACGTTTTCATCATTCGCACAATTCAATCAAATATCATGGGTTTAACAACAACATTTTTCATCATTCACACAATTCAATTAAATTTCATATGTTTAACATCAATGTTTTCATCACTCACACAATTCAATCAAATTTCATGGGTTTAACAACAACATTTGCATCATTCGCAAAATTCAATCAAATTTCATAGGTTTAACAACAACATTTTCATCATTCACACAATTCAATCAAATTTCATAAGTTTAACATCAACGTTTTCATCATTCACACAACTCAATAAAATTTCATGGGTTTAACAACAACATTTTTCATCATTCACACAATTCAATCAAATTTCATGTGTTTAACAACAACATTTTTCATCATTCACACAATTCAATCAAATTTCATAGGTTGAACATCAACGTTTTCATCATTCACACAATTCAATCAAATTTCATACGTTTAACAACAACATTTTCATCATTCACACAATTCAATCAAATTTCATAGGTTTGACAATAACATCATTAGCATTCACACAATTCAATCAAATTTAATGGGTTTAACAACAACATTTGCATCACTCACACATGTCAATCAAATTTCTTAGGTTTAACAACGACATTTTCGTCATCATTCGCACAATTCAATCAAATTTCATGGGTTTAACATCAATATTTTCATTATTCACACAATTCAATCAAATTTCATAGGTTTAAGATCAACGTTTTCATCATTCGCACAATTCAATCAAATATCATGGGTTTAACAACAACATTTTTCATCATTCACACAATTCAATTAAATTTCATATGTTTAACATCAATGTTTTCATCACTCACACAATTCAATCAAATTTCATGGGTTTAACAACAACATTTGCATCATTCGCACAATTCAATCAAATTTCATAGGTTTAACATCAACATTTCCATCATTCACACA
>NW_026113396.1:0-15000 GCF_024323335.1 Lathyrus oleraceus
TCCACATTATTGACTCGATTAGATCTGGGTATTTATCTCAATGCTTCAACCATGTAATGGGAGCAAAGAAGGACACACTGAATAGTGGGGGATAGATTACTTATCCCTACCTTCCACCAATTGCCTTACTTGAAGACTTTTCCTGCTTGGGACAAATTTAAACACACACAAGCATTGCCTCTTAAGGAGGACTTCAGACAGTTTGCCCGTCAAAAACAGACCGGGTCTCCAGACTACATGAAGAAGAAAGGTTTATACCTCAAAGCAAATGCTAAAAAAGCAAGCAAGCCAGTTCAAGAACTTAAGCAACTAAAGTACCTGCAAAAGTCAAACCAATTAGTAAACAGCTCAACAGTCAAAATCAAAGGAAATGAACCAATAGTCAACCACAGAGGGACCAATTGTGCAAGGCACAAAGACTCAAGTATGTGATCACACCCAAAATAAAGGTTAGCACATGATAACACAATTCAACTCAATCAATTTGAATGATCTTTGAGGCATTGGTGCTTAACCTGAACAATAGCTCAATTGTAAGCTCAGAAGACCACTAGGACTAGCCTAGGGTCAAGGATGAAGAAAAGTCAAACAGCAAAGGAAAGTCAACCCATTCATGTTCAAACATTTAAGAGTAATCTCAATTGGATTCATAATCAAATCATGCATCAATGTCATTTCATATGCAAAAGGATGCAAAGCATGGCAAGAAAGAGCACAAATAGGTCAACAGCAAGACCTCTTTCAAAAGTCAACTCAAACAACCTCAAAAATCATGAAATAAATCACACTCAATCGTAACATCTAGCATGGCAAGCATGTCAAATTTCATGGCATTTGGATGAGAGGAAGGCAGTCAAGTAAAATCAGGAAGTCAAACCAAATTCAAGTAAGCATGATGAAAGTCAACAAGCATGGGTCAACTTCAAAAAATCATATCAATTTGAAAACAGAAGAAAATGAATGAGATTAACACCAATGCAAAGCTCAAAGTGTCTAGTTATCACATATGAAATTTCATGGTCATACAATAAGATTTGAGAATTTCACAAAAGATTTGGCAACATGTATCACATAAAGTCAACAAATGACTAAGCATGGAAGAAAATTCACAATCAAATGGAAAACAGCATGATTAATTCCAAGAAAATTCATACACAAACTAGACATGTGGTAGATGATTCATGCAAAATTTGGGGTCATTTGGATGTAAGGAAGCATGTGAACAAAAATTGGGAAAATGCATATCATTGGTGTGACACAATTGTCACACCCTACTTCAAAAATTCACAACTAGAAAACCACAAATGAGAAATGTATAAACTCTACATGGGAACAAAGGTCAATGTGTCTAGTTTCACCACAAAAAATTTCAAGCTCATTGGATTCAACATGAGTATTTCACAATTGAAATGGCAGAGAGATCATTTGATCATGCATGTTGGAAAACCAATTATCAATAAAAATCCAACCAATGAAAAATTTATTAAAAATCACAATCAAATACTAGACATCTTTGTGATCATCATGCAAAAAATTTCAGGATTTTTGGAATTAAATTGAAAGAGAAATTAATTTGTGAAGTTGAGTGATAATTGAATGAAACATGAGCAAAATAAGCATGGCAATGGGTCAAACATGGTCAACTGGATGGCATTTTGGTAATATGGCGCTCACTTACTCAAAAAACTGCGTTTTGAGCGCGCAGGGAAATGTTCCCATTGGTCCAAACCCAATGGAACAGTAGACCGACCATCCCTTGTTCAAATTCTGGGTTTAACAAAACCCTAGGGTTTCTAACAGCATGGCATTCAGGTTCTTCATGCAAGCATCATCATAAAACAAATTTCGAACACAATCACAACAGCATGGCAAGCGCTACATCATGCAACATTAAACAAATGAAACACGAGCTCATGGTATTCTGGGCAGGGTTAAGGTTTGGTATGAACAGCAGGGCAAACATTCATCATCATCATGCAACTCGAATTTTTAAAATGTCCAGAATGACCAAACAAGCACATTAATAGAATCATTATGCAACATATAACATGAATGTGCTATCCATTTTCACCAGATCAACATAAACAAACCAAATCGATGGAAAACCTAATTGTGTATGAAAATGAAAGTTCAGATTTCTCCATCATGAGAGCATCATTTCAAGCAAGGCATAGCATTTTAGAATCAGCATTCAAAGACCTCTCATAAACATAACATAGCAAGGCATATAATGGAAGTCGATTACTTACTTGGTTTTGAGGAAATTGTAGCAACAGTGGTGTATTGGGTGATTTAAGTGCAAACAGATGGCCTTTAAGCTTTGTAGTGATGGATGATGAAGCTTTTCTAGCTCGAGAATACTTGGAACTCTTCAAATCTCATCTTGCCATGGAAGTGCTCTTAAAGAAAACAGAGCTCGAGCTGCAAAACAGATGGTGAATAATGCTTGCAAAAGGTTCTAAATGATGGTTATATCATGGAGGAACCAAGGGTATTTGAGGTTTGTTGATGGTTTATGCAGAAAAATGCCAAACGCAAAAATGGAGAATGAGAGAGTATGAGGGTTTTTGGTCTGTGGCTGCTGAGAACTAGGGTTGAAAATGCAGAAAATGAAGCTTAAATATCATCTGTTTAGTATTCTTAATCCATGTTGTAAATTGGTTTAGTGTGAAATGAAGTATTTGCCAAAGTTGCTAAGTTTGGTTCAAGTGAAATATGGAGGGTGCAAACTGGTCGAGCTGGGCCTTAAGACAGGCTGCTAGTGGCCTTTACCAATGCTGTTTTTGGTTGCTTCATGAATTGCTGTACTTGATTTGCTTATGTGAAGCTTCTTGCAAAATTATCAAGTTATGCAATTGGTCCAAAATGATGGTATGGCAATGGTATGAACATGATTTTAAGCTCTAGACAAGTTACAAATGACATATGAAACAAGTCTCAATTGGCCAAAGTGGGAAAAAATCAAAGAATCAAAAAGTCAACTATGAGTCAAACTTGATTTTTAAATGAAAAAGGTCCAAAAATGCCATTATGATTGGCAAGGTTTTGATGAATTAAATTTATATTTTTGGAAAGAGGGTGAAAAATGTGGTTTGTAGGAAAAAACCCCACCAAATTTGGCCTTATGGTTTGCGAGATATGGCTTGTTGAAGTTCACAAATTTCTGGAATTGAATTGATCATATCTTGCAAACCACACATGGGATTTGAGAGTTCTTGGACTTTTTGAAAATGGGAGAACAAGATCTTCAACTTTCATGTTGGGCAAAAATTCATTTGAAGCTTGTATCATGATGTAAGTTTAAGATCAAGAAGTTTCCATTTTTGGCAGTTGACATTACAGGTCCACTTGCTATTTCTGGAAATTTTCTGATTGGCTTGATTTTCTTCCATGATGAGGTTTGACATGATAGATGAGGCTTATATGAGCATGAATGAGCTCCTTCAAATCAATTCCATCCATCAAAACATTGATTAAATCCACAGTTGACCAAGTTTGACTTTCTGTTGGGTTTTGCATGACTGAAGCATTTCTGATGAATTCCAAACCCTAATTCCTTGAGACCTTGATTTCAAATGATGTCACAACATGTATGAACTTTTGATTATTGATCATGGTGCCCAAATTCTGCAAGAATGGCCACCATCCACTGCTTTGACTGACTGTTGACTGACTTTGACCTAATTGCTTCATCTGCAATCAACAAGGTTAAACTGACAATATTTTGTATTTTTTGGTTAGTAAACATATGAAAGGCAAAGATATACAAATGCAAGGCATGCTTGGTGATCAAGAATCAACTCACAAGGCAACCCACCCACTAGGAGGGGAACTAAGGTATGCAATGATCCTTGAGGCCATGATATGATATGATATGATATGGGCCATGAGGGATCTTAGGGCCCAAAATTGGGGTCTTACAGATGCCCCTATTTAAGGTCATTCTAGCCGGAGAAGTGAAGTTTAGAAATCTTCATCTCGACGCGGTAGAATGGGCTTAAATAACAGTAATGAGACAAATTTTGGTCCCTAAGAGACCTCATGATGCAAATGTATGCATGCAAAAGACAAAATTCTGTGGGGAATATGATTCACACAGAAGAAAAGACGATCCATCGGAGTAATACACTCACCAGGAACAGAGACTCTAACAAGACTCTAGTTGGGGATAAACAAAACTGACACAGCGTGAACAAGACACGACTCTGATTAGGGAATAACAAAAACAGACTGGAGACCTCACAAGGGAGTGAAGGACTCACACTGGGGAAAAGAAACTTCCAAAGGAAAATAAATCCATTGGAGAGATACAAGCTGACTCCTGGGGGAGAAGCAACAGAAGTTCCACTAGGGAAGCACAAGGAAATGAGACGTCACCAGTATAAGGGTAACAAAAACAGGACGAAACACCAAGGATACCGGGTTGTAGGCATGTAACAGGTGACCGGCCAAAAACGTGAATTGGTGTGTGTTCCAAAACACTCACCACCCTGAAGAAAGCTAGAACAGCAGACTTGTTTAAAGGATGGTCAAAAAACGTGAATTGGTGTGTGTTCCAAGACACTCATCATCCGAAAGAAAGCTAGAACAGCAGACTTGCTTAAAGGATGGTCAAAAAAGGTGAATTGGTGTGTGTTCCAAGACACTCATCATCCGAAAGAAAGCTAGAACAGCAGTCTTGTTTAAAGGATGGACAAAAAAGCGTGAATTGGTGTGTGTTCCAAAACACTCATCATCCAAAACGCAAACTGGTTAAAGGATGGATAAAAAGAACGTGAATTGGTGTGTGTTCCAAGACACTCATCATCCGAAAGAAAGCTAGAACAGCAGTCTTGTTTAAAGGATGGACAAAAAAGCGTGAATTGGTGTGTGTTCCAAGACACTCATCATCCAAAACGCAAACTGGTTAAAGGATGGATAAAAAAGCGTGAATTGGTGTATGTTCCAAAACACTCATCACCCTGAAGAAAGCTAGAACAGCAGACTTGTTTAAAGGATGGACAAAAAACGTGAATTGGTGTGTGTTCCAAAACACTCATCATCCAAAACGCAAACTGGTTAAAGGATGGATAAAAAGAACGTGAATTGGTGTGTGTTCCAAAACACTCATCACCCTGAAGAAAGCTAGAACAGCAGACTTGTTTATAGGATGGACATTCGATTCTACAAAGAATGCGAATCTTGCTCAGCTGGGGAAAATCAACAAAGGATTCCAACTAAAGAGCGCATGAGACATATTATTCATTACCGGCAGACCGTGAATAATATACTCGCATGGAAGATTATCCTGAACCGGTTACTGGGTTGTTTAAGGATAAAAATCCGAAAAGAAAGGCATCGGGATACCAAACTAGGTATATAATGATAACCAATCAAAAGGGAGTAACAAACATTACCAACAAATGGGTAAATGAAAGGCGATCTGCTGAGGATAATTTGCAAGCATCCGGCAATTATCCAAAGAAGACTAGCTGGGGATGCATTGATAAAGAATCAATGATCCAGGGAACAACTCACGAGCATACGGTGAAAAGACCCACTGGGGATAAAATTGCTAGCATACGGCAATTATCCACAAAAGACTTGCTGAGGAGTATAAGCGCTGATCTGAGCAACTTATCCAAGCAAAGGAAAATCAACATCAAGAATATTGAATGAAGATAACCACAAAATTAGGGTTTACATCTACCGAATACGGGGTAGAAGACCAACAACTCCGCGTGGGGATAGAACAAATCACAAATCCGCACGGGAAACAAGATAGGGTTATAACAAACCACGAACTGCTGAAGAGCAGGAAAATAGGATTTACAACTACCGGGTAGTAGGTAGAAGACCAAAACTCTGGCTGGGAAATAAAAGGTGTATAACCACAAATTCTGTTAAGAAAGCCAGGAAAGATAGGACTCATAGCTACCGGTTATGAGGGTAGAGGCCCAAAAACATTCCGCTGGGGAACAACCCGCTGGGAAACACAAGACATTTGACAAATAGCCAATTCGGGAATGATCCGAAAAGACGGACTGAATCAAGACACATCCTAATGAGGATGTAACTCAAATAGGAAAATCCATCCCAATATATGTGTTGGGAGGAAACGGAAGAAACCATCATCCACGAGGATATATCTCAGTGGGGAACTGCAGAAGGAAGGACAGACACATTTTCTGCTTATGGGCTGACTCTATATGGAGAGATTTTAAACACCCGACATCTGCTTGGGGAGATCTGTAAAGAGACCTATATCACCATAGCAGGAGACACGACAAACAAAAGATATGTGGCAAAAAATGCAATATGAATATCTGAATGTTTTATGAATATGCATGAATATGCGTGATTGATGTTTGATGAATGCTGACAAAACAGACAATTCTAACACAAACAGGTTCAGGAACCAAACGTCCGGTATTATACTTCCAGGGGAAAAACCAACTGGAAAGCCAATCTGCGGAGATCTACATGCTGTAAAGCAAAAATCTGCGAGTACTGCTGAAGAAGCAGAGAATCAGAAATATCAGGAAACAACCCAATCAAGGTGCAGAAAGTCACAACGGGCAAACAGCCACCAAGACGAATCTGTAGGGGAACAAGAGAAATCTCAAAGTATCTGCAGGGGATCCCAGTGTCAACTGAGAAACAAAGGGTGCGTAAGCACGAACTGCTGTAGAAGCAAATCCACATAACTCCGCTGGGGAACAACCCACTGAGGGAGAATGATATCATCCAAATAGAATCTAACTGCAGAAGCAACTCTACTGGGGAAAAATGTCGGCTACTCACTTGGGGACCAAACCACTGAGGGAGGACAGATAAGACAAGTAGATTCTGCAACGAACCACTCCACTTGGGGAGAATACACAAAGCAAACTGATCACAACAAGTAGATTCTGCAATATAAGCCACTCTACTGGGGATCACAGACAGTCAGGAAATCAATCCGTTCACTGGAGGCTAGAACCATCATCCGACCATATTGGGGATTGAAGGAGTATTCAACAGGCGAAACTGCCACAACAAACACTCTGCAGACTAAGCTGAGGAAAAGATGGTTGAAACATACGGGGATGTCAACCCAAACAAACATCGAATAGGAAAATAAATCCTGCTCTGCTGAAGAGAATAACTCTGGTGGAGAGATAGCAACAAATCCACGGACGACTTTGCCATGGAGAAGGTAAAGTACCGGGTATCAAACCACTGACTTACCGAGTCTTCAAAAAGAAAGCGATCATGCTGAGGAAACAGACAGTTCCGCTGGCAACACTGCATGGGGAAAAGCGGTAACAACTCCACTTGCAACTCTGGTGGGGATATTAATGACAGCTCTTCTCACGACTCCGAGGGGAATATCAATCAATCAGTTATACTCATGACTACTGAGGAGACAAATAAAGTCTGGGGCATACAACCCACTGGAGAAAGTGACGGGGCACCAAGATGACAAACCATCAACCACCGAAACTTCTATAAGGAAACACCCATGCTGGGAAAACTGCTGCTGGAGAAAACGAAGTCTTCAACAACACTCTATTTGCGACTGTACTGGGAAAAACCCCACCAACAACTCTGTCTGAGGAACAACCTCAACAAAGATCTGAAGAAAGAAGATACAACCAAACCAGGAATATGAACCAATGTCTTACCTGTTGGAAATCATGCCACCCTCGGGAGAGCACTGAGATATTCTTGAGTATCCTTTCAATCTTGTGAATGTTCAATTTGTTTAAAACAAAATTTTTGAAAAATTTGATTTGTTTAAAACAATGACATTTTATCAATTTAAAACATGCAAAACATTTGTTGAATTGAAATAAATAAGAGTGCAAATAATTGGATAAAAAGCTCAAATTGATTTGATGGAATGGTAGCCTGCAAATGGCAAGACTCCATAGATCTGTACAAATTTGAAATCAGTGATATATATTGGAAGAGGGCTACATTGAACATAATGATCCTTTCTCTACCAATTTGAATCTCGATGTATCCGAAGCTTCAGTTGACGATGAATCGAGAATCTTCTGACGAAATGACGACTGATAAACCAGAAAGTCTTGTCAGGATGCAGTTACTTGCCAAATCCCTAATTTTTGCCTAGATTGCCCCAGAGTGAGGTACTCAATCTAGCGGGATGCAAATATATTCTTTTTTCAAGTCTCTAATTTTTGCCTGGATTACCCTTGCGGGTTCTCCACCGAGACGCTCATTTTTGCCTAAGCCGCCCTTTCAGGTTTTCAACTTAGCGAGCAATTCTGTTTTTTTCATTTGCATATACTTTTTTTCTAGGCAAAGTATCTCTTAACTGCATCTGAATTCACAGGACGAGTGAAATCCTCCCCATCCATTGTTGTAAGCATCAAAGCTCCGCCTGAAAAGGCTCTCTTAACAACATATGGACCCTCGTAGTTTGGAGTCCACTTGCCCCTGGAATCGGGCGCGAAAGACAAAACTTTCTTGAGCACGAGGTCACTTTCTCGGAACACACGAGGCTTGACCTTCTTGTCGAATGCTTTCTTCATTCTCTGCTGATATAACTGACCATGACACATGGCAGTTAAACGCTTCTCTTCAATTAAATTCAATTGGTCGTAACGACTCTGAATCCATTCAGCATCAGTCAACTAGGGACTTGAGGGTATACTTTTTCCTTTGGAAAAATTTTGAAAAAAAATTTTTTTTGGTTTTTGATTTTTCTTATTTTTCACCCTCTTTCCCTTTTTTTTTTTTTTTTTTTTTTTTTTTTTTATGTCCCAGTTTGACTGTTTTGCTGATTCTCAGGATACAGCTGAATGAGCTTCTTTGGTGCTCAAGAAGGCGGGTAATCTCATCAAGAATCCCCTTCAACATCATCTTCCTCTGCCTCAGATACAAGGACTTCAAGATTGGGAGATGGCGTTGGATCATTATGTTCAATGGGTTTAGAAATCCCTGCATAATGATTCTGGATAATGAAAAGCTTCAGAATTTTAAACAAGCAAATCATTTATGCAGATGAAAAAGCTGTTTTTGTTTTTCATGGTTTTTTGTGATCACTGATTTCATGCAGAAAAGCAAAAAGTGAAAACAAAGGAAAAACAAATGTTTGACAATGCATTAATTGAATGAAAACATCATTGTATTAAAATGCTGCCAATAATGTCATCACTTCTCCTTTTGGCATGGGAGAAGGGTTTTAAACAAAATGAACAAATCACGCTGACTTATGAATGACCGTAGGAACATCCACAGCGACCCAATTGTGGCAGACACCACCAGGAATGATGAAATTGTTCAAATCTCCTGCATCTTCTTCAATGATAGCAGCAACTTCTTCTTCTTCAGGTTGATCGTCATGGATGAATCCTCCACTTGCGAACAAACCTTGCTCATTAAGTGCCCCAGAACAATAGCCAATGCCAGCCCGAGATCGGTTAACCAGGAATAAATCCATCAACAGGAATAAATCCATCAACAGGAATAAATCCATCAACAGGAATAAATCCATCAACAGGAATAAATCCATCAACAACACATAGTCTGGCAAAAATCTCTCTGAATTCACAATTCTCTTGCTCAGGATGATCCATCAATCTGGCAGAATTGGCTCTGGTATAATACCGGCAAAGTGCGTCTTCAAAATAAATGAAGATCGCAGGGTCAGACCACAGGACGGGAGACCGGAACAAAACACCTGTTTATGCAAATGATGCATGAAGTGTTTATGCATATGCTTGTTTTTTATTTCAAAGGAACCCGAGGGTTTTATTTGCAAACTTTGAAATATTTAAGCATTTTGATCATACATGAGAATATCTCATCAGATATATCAGGTGAAAAAATTTTCCCGGTTTTTTCATGTTTTGAGAAATTTTGCAAATAAACTCCTTTGAGTTCCTTGAAAATTTTCTTTTTTTGATGACATGAATGCGGATGAATGCGTGAATGTATGAATGCAACAAACACACTCAAGGATCAAGCAAGGCACACCACACAAAGGTCGCGGGAAAGCTCTATGTATCCCTAATATCAATCATCCATTTTGGTGGATTTAGGTTTTCACCTTATCGACACCCAAGTTCCATTGATATTAACGGTACGTGAACCGGTTCAAACATTCTTAATATCAACCAGCCGCTTTGGTGGATTTAGGTTTTACACCTGATCCGGGATCCATTGATATTAACAATGTTTGAACGACTCAACCACGAATCACGGGTTTGTTGAGAGTCACGAGCATGGAGTCTCGGTTAAGAACCGCCCAAAGGGAGTGTACTAGGGTTTAAACCTGCCAGACATGTTCTATCAGAGGTTCCCATAATCATCGTTCCATCTTTCGAATATTATCGGAGGAACGAATACTCATATTCCAAGAATATTCTCAAGAGAAACTCTCATGAGTGTAGTATCGCGTAACAATCGTATCAGAACTGACATCTGAACGACCTCCGCACTACGGTCCTAAAAATAGGCCAGGATGGGTTTGGTAAACTAAGGTCCTTGGCTTCTGCGGCACATGATTGAAAGAATAATGCCTAACCACAAATAACTTGTGTGACATTATTAGTTCAACATGACCTCCACCAAGTGAATGGACTCGCAAGTCAACTGGCTAAGGAATACTCCACACCAGTCAACAAGACTATGCCATTCTCCTATCCTAGAGTGCACTCGAGTTCGGGTATAGAACTCATCTCACAGATCACCAAAGCAAACAGCAATCGTATATCAAGCAATTCACACATTACAATCAATACAGTTATCCCAAATTGTACAAAAAATATGTCAAATAACAGATAATAATATAGCACAACAAGGGTGAAAAGTAGGCAATACCAACCAGGGATTCTGGTGAGATACCCTTTCCCCAGCAGAGTCGCCACTTTTCTGTGACTTCTCCCCCAGCAGAGTCGCCACTTTTCTGTAGCGGTGTATTCGTCGCTATATGATCTATCGGTTAAACCATAAGCAAGAGATACAATGAAATTTTCGAGTCGCCACCGCACTTTTATTTATCCGAAGGACTGGCTAAAAAGCGAACAAAAGCCTAAGAAGTTTTACACGTAGAAAACTAATAAAAAGATCAGAGAGTCTGGGTAAGGGGTAAATTACGCAATGGGAAGGTGTTAGGCACCCACTACGTCCTAGGTACTCCTAGGGAGCCCTTTTCACACTTGTTGTATTAAAATTGTTATTTGTTATGACATAAATATTGTGCAAACATGATTGGGATGATGAGAAAAGAATATACAATTTTATTAGGATTATTGGGTTTGAACGGATGAACCCGCTGCCTACGTACCTTCCATCAAAGGTAAGGATCAAAACGCCGTAGTTCGGCTAAAAGATTTCCAAAAGTTGGTGGATTCAGTTTTAAACACAAGCACTGAGGCTTTTCATTATCAACGGGAGAAAACTCGACCAAGACCAACATCCACCATGCGAGGATAGCTTCGACGTACTTGAGGGGTTAGCCCTGTTTTCAGTACGGAAGTCTTACTGTCGACTCACTAAGGATAGGCAAGATTTACATCAACCACAATGATAATTGAAACCTATGGCTAATGCATGAAAAGATTAACAATGGACAAAGCCAAAACAAGTGAATGAGTGAAGTTAATTGATTGTGATTATGAAAGTAGAGTCAAAGTATGATTAAGATTGATTTGAAGGAAGTTTTATGAAAATGAGTTTGAAAAAAAGTCAAGGACTTGGGGTCCAGGTTTCTAGTTTGAAAATATGAAGATGTTTGCACAACACTAAGTCAAGTTTGAAAGTTAAGAGTGTGAAAAGGTTCTAAGACGTAATGAGGGATGAATGGATGAGGATGGATTGTAAAACTTCTCAGGCGGTTCACTTCTTGAGATCATATGGGAAATGATTCAAGTGTGTCCTTTGGAATGCAATGGATAATAGAAAACAAACAAAGATGAAATACAAAAGGCGGATATCGGATGCCAATCACTGGGCTTATACCAATCTCCTAAAACAGAATGGGATATCAGATGCCACTCAATGGACTTACACTAATCTCCACAGAAGAAAACAAGAAATGGGATATGAAATGTGGAAGTCAACTGCCAATCTGTCTGGACTTAGGTTAACCCCACACATATGATCATAGGAATACCAATGCCTCATTGCAGGGACTTACAAGGATCCTCACATACAAGAACAATGCAACATGAGATGATGAGAAAGCAAAAGCCAACTTGCAGGGCCTTACAATTGCAATTTCTCATACAATCAAACAAATCAACTTATGATCACAGGAAAACAGATGCCAACTTGCAGGGACTTATAACTGTATCCTCACATACAAATCAAACAGATCAAATTATGATCATAGGAAAACAGATGCCAACTTGCAGGGACTTATAACTGTATCCTCACATACACACAAAGCAATGACAGGAGATATGAGTGACCAAGGAGGTCTTGCACTCTATCCTCCCATATCACAGGAGCAAAGGCCAAAAGAGATGGACTTACAATTGTCCTCAATGGGCAAGCAACAATAATAGCATCACAAAAGCAAATGAGATGATCATGCACTAATGGCAATTGATGATGATGATAGATGCATAACATATAAGCAAGTAAGTGCATATGAAGCAATCAATCAAACAATGAATATCAAACAGCACACTCTATAGCCAAAACAGGGGGGCTCACACAAGAGGGTTTGACTTTGAAAGTCCACTGTAATAGGTAAAGGTCGCTCTTAACCTTGCCATTGAGAGGCTAAGGTGAAGCAGATGAAAAGGAGATGAGGGGTGTGCCTCATTGCTTCTATCCCTGATCAGGGAGAGCATATCAGAAAGTGTGGGAGCTCAGAAAGATGGAGCTCTTTCCACATTATTGACTCGATTAGATCTTGGGTATTTATCTCAATGCTTCAACCATGTAATGGGAGCAAAGAG
The DNA here is from genome assembly GCF_024323335.1 of Lathyrus oleraceus. Taxonomy (NCBI): domain Eukaryota; kingdom Viridiplantae; phylum Streptophyta; class Magnoliopsida; order Fabales; family Fabaceae; genus Lathyrus; species Lathyrus oleraceus. Next base: position 12,900 of record NW_026113396.1, read on the forward strand.
AGGACACACTGAATAGTGGGGGATAGATTACTTATCCCTACCTTCCACCAATTGCCTTACTTGAAGGACTTTTCCTGCTTGGGACAAATTTAAACACACACAAGCATTGCCTCTTAAGGAGGACTTCAGACAGTTTGCCCGGTCAAATAACAGACCGGGTCTCCAGACTACATGAAGAAGAAAGGTTTATACCTCAAAGAAAATGCTAAAAAAGCAAAGCAAGCAAGTTCAAAGAACTTAAGCAACTAAAGTACCTGCAAAAGTCAAACCAATTAGTAAACAGCTCAACAGTCAAAATCAAAAGGAAATGAACCAATAGTCAACCACAGAGGGACCAATTGTGCAAGGCACAAAGACTCAAGTATGTGAGTCACACCTACAAAATAAAGGTTAGCACATGATAAACAATTCAACTCAATCAAATTTGAATGATCTTTGAGGCATTGGTGCTTAACCTGAAACAATAGCTCAATTGTAAGCTCAGAAGACCACTAGGACTAGCCTAGGGTCAAGGATGAAAGAAAAAAGTCAAACAGTAAAGGAAAGTCAACCCAATTCATGTTCAAACATTTAAGAAGTAATCTCAATTGGATTCATAATCAAATCATGCATCAATGTCATTTCATATGCAAAAGGATGCAAAGCATGGCAAGAAAGAGCACAAATAGGTCAACAGCAAGACCTCTTTCAAAAGTCAACTCAAACAACCTCAAAAATCATGAAATAAATCACACTCAATCCTAACATCTAGCATGGCAAGCATGTCAAATTTCATGGCATTTGGATGAGAGGAAGGCAGTCAAGTAAAATCATGAAGTCAAACCAAATTCAAGTAAGCATGATGAAAGTCAACAAGCATGGGTCAACTTCAAAAAATCATATCAATTTGAAAACAGAAGAGAAATGAATGAGATTAACACCAATGCAAAGCTCAAAGTGTCTAGTTATCACATATGAAATTTCATGGTCATACAATAAGATTTGAGAATTTCACAAAAGATTTGGCAACATGTATCACATAAAGTCAACAAATGACTAAGCATGGAAGAAAATTCACAATCAAATGGAAAACAGCATGATTAATTCCAAGAAAATTCATACACAAACTAGACATGTGATAGATGATTCATGCAAAATTTGGGGTCATTTGGATGTAAGGAAGCATGTGAACAAAAATTGGGAAAATGCATATCATTGGTGTGACACAAATTGTCACACCCTACTTCAAAAATTCACAACTAGAAAACCACAAATGAGAAATGTATAAACTCTACATGGGAACAAAGGTCAATGTGTCTAGTTTCACCACAAAAAATTTCAAGCTCATTGGATTCAACATGAGTATTTCACAATTGAAATGGCAAGAGAGATCATTTGAGCATGCATGTTGGAAAACCAATTATCAATAAAAATCCAACCAATGAAAAATTTATTAAAAATCACAATCAAATACTAGACATCTTTGTGATCATCATGCAAAAAATTTCAGGATTTTTGGAATTAAATTGAAAGAGAAATTAATTTGTGAAGTTGAGTGATAATTGAATGAAACATGAGCAAAATAAGCATGGCAATGGGTCAAACATGGTCAACTGGATGGCATTTTGGTAATATGGCGCTCACTTACTCAAAACACTGCGTTTTGAGCGCGCAGGGGAAATGTTCCCATTGGTCCAAACCCAATGGAACAGTAGACCGACCAATCCCTTGTTCAAATTCTGGGTTTAACAAAACCCTAGGGTTTCTAACAGCATGGCATTCAGGTTCTTCATGCAAGCATCATCATAAAACAAATTTCGAACAACAATCACAACAGCATGGCAAGCGCTACATCATGCAACATTAAACAAATGAAACACGAGCTCATGGTATTCTGGGCAGGGTTAAGGTTTGGTATGAACAGCAGGGCAAACATTCATCATCATCATGCAACTCGAATTTTTAAAATGTCCAGAATGACCAAACAAGCACATTAATAGAATCATTATGCAACATATAACATGAATGTGCTATCCATTTTCACCAGATCAACATAAACAAACCAAATCGATGGAAAACCTAATTGTGTATGAAAATGAAAGTTCAGATTTCTCCATCATGA
>NW_026113396.1:20000-25960 GCF_024323335.1 Lathyrus oleraceus
CTTCATTGCAGGTGGTGGTGATGTTCCTGGGCCCTTAAATCCTCATACACCTTAGGTGAATCATCAACGTGGACTGGGGTCACACGTTCGAGTAGCTAGGGGATGTGGTATCGGAGGTCGGTTAGGTCATCCCGGTCAACGAGATTAGCCTTTATGGTATTCATATGTAAACACATATTAATATTAATATTAATTAGTCCGATTTTGACTTTTATCTAAAATGTACATTGTTTTTCAAAAAAAAATTATACAACACACATAGGTGTCAGACCAATTGGCGCCTCTTTTTATACTAGTTCAAATGGACTATTGTTTATATTTGTTAAGTGTTTTATAATGTTAACAACTTCTATTTTATTCTTTAGTCTTGAAAATCGATTTTTGTTTCTGTTCTTTATATTGTTTCAAATATATTTGTTAAGTGTTGTTTTTTTTCTTTATGTATCTTACAAACACTTATACAAACTGACTCTTCCTTCATAGCTTTAAAACTCATACTTTTAAAGCATGGCATATTCATGTTCATCATTTCTCCATATTGGTTGTTTCATTACTTGTACAACATTTTAGTTCAAGACAAAATCATGTCAAGACTACCAATTTTGGTCAGCGATTTAAAGCCTTATCAAAATGTTTGGAAAATTGATATTCGTGTAGTAGATCTATTGATCATAAAAGAACACAATGGACAATAACATGTTAAAGTTATTATACATGATATGGAGGTTTTGATGTTCTACTTGTTATGTTATATATATTTTAAACAAGTTCAAAGTAATGATAACTATTTCTTTTATGTTCAGGGAGACCAAGTCCATGTTATTCCTCGGAATCAAGAATTTGATGTCTCGAAGCTAACCTTACAAGAACATTATACCTATATGGTTTATAATGGGGATCCTTTGATAAATGACCTACCATTGAAGGTCTATGACAATTTTATTTTACTCAATTTTCTATTTTTCTATTCTTTTTCTCAATAGGGACATTGTTGATATTTTCGTAATTGTTGCATTGCACTGATTTTATTTGTTTCTATGTTGATTTGATTTTGATTTTAGTTATGTGTTGATTTGATTTTGATTTTTAATTTGATTATGTATTAATTTGATTATAATTTTATTTAATTTTGTTTTCTCATTAGTGATAGTGATTTTATTTGATTATGATTTTGAAATTGATAATCATATCATGGTTGATCAACATAGAACCTTAAGAGAGCTTGTTGCGCCGAATGTTAATTTTAATTATAAGTGTGCAAAAATATGATTAATTAGACCATATACGCAAAATGAATTGCATTGAACCATACAAAAAACTACAATATTTTAAATGGATAATAAACTAGACCATATATTATAAACAATCCAGTTAATCAAACTTAAATTCAAAACTAGTTTAAACTATTTGCTAATTGTTTTGAAAAACTATTATTTAAAATATACATGTACTTCTATACTTTTTATAACATATATATATATATATATATATATATATATATATATATATATATATATATATATATATATATATATATATTATTTTCAAATATAAAATTTGAAAATATAAATTTTTTCCAAACATTTTATTTTAACATTTTTTTTAAAATTAAATATATATTTTTTATTTTGAATATTTAAAAAAAAATATTTTGAACCATTGAAGCTAAATTAGTTTTAAATTAAATTGAAATCATTTTAACAGTTAATTAATTGTATGTTAATTAAAGTTGTTATTGCTAGAGGTGTAAGTGAAATTGAAAAAACCAATTAAATCGACAATCCAAACCAAACCAAAAAATCGAAATAAAAATGATTGTTTCTGGTTTGATTCTAAAACCGAATTGAACCAATAAAAACAAATGTGGTTTGGTTCGGTTTTCGGTTTTAACTTTTACAAACCAACAAACCGATGAACCGAACTAATGTATATAAGTACGCTATAAATCTTTTGTTCCACTCATCATTAAGCATAAATCTTGTATCGGTTTAACCATTATTCATCTTTGTTGACACTTCCTTCCTTTCAGCAAAACACACATCTAGAACCATACTCTAAAACATAGAAAGTAGAAACTATAAGTCACAAAAACTTGGTTTCACTAGACTGCTGCTCTCGCTGCCCACCATAAATATTTATTTTTGTATTATCGTTCTGATATGTTATGGTCTTCTTCTTTGTGTTCAAGTTATCTTCGTTAATTTTCATATTTCTTTGTTTACCTTTTTTGTTTCTTCTTCTTCAACAAAGTTCTTGTTAGTCTTGTTACAAAATAGGTTTTATGTGTGTTTGAGATGTCAAACATGTTAATTGATGTGTATTTTTTTATGTTCTATTTGTTAAGTTTTCAAATCCCTTTCCAATATTTTGATGCCAAGTGATAACTTTTATATTTGATAGTAAACTTATTTCATGATACAATGGAAATCATGTCACTGTGTCGTATGGATTAAGAGAAACTTGTAATTTGTTTGAAAAAATATAGCATGAAATAAAAATTACATGAAATGTATTATTTTGAAAAATAATAGCATAAACTATACCAAAAAACACGATAGCGAATAATATATTAATGAATATAATGTTTGAAAAAAACATTCTAAATCGATCAACCGAACCAAAGCAGATTGAACCAAACTGGTTTGTTTGATTTGGTTCCATTTTTGAAAAATGTTAAAAACCAGACCAAACCAAACCGATGGAGATATCATCGGTTCAGACCTTTCTTTGACCAAAAACAAGTTCAAACCGAATCGATTACATCCTTAGTTATTGCTAATTGAACCAGACGATAAATGTGATTTTGTTCAGTGCAGTTCATGAATCATGAACACCCCTAATTATAATGTATTGTGTATTAATATCCTAAAGTTGATGTACGATTTGAATTAAAATTTAGTTTAATACGCTTGTTGTCAAGATTTAGTGGTCTTGCAGATGAAGATCCTCATAAGCATTTGAAAGAATTACAAGTTATGTGCACTACACCATTGGGACCTTAAGAAGACAAAGAAAGTTATTCTTTATGAATCCTTAAGGAGACTAGGGTATAGTTGGATCCTTGAGAAGACAAAAGATTATTCTTTGTGATTATTGTAATCAGTTGATTATAGTGGATTAAGTCCTTGTGTATAAGGCAAAATTACTATGGTGGGTGGACTGGAGTAGCTTTAAGTTTCAAGCGAAATAGAATAAAAATATTTGTGTTTTTATCCCTTTTTTATCAACATTTAAGTGGTGTTTTGAGTTGGTATAAAAAATTTGCTTTTAAAACCCAATTCAAATATCGTTTTCTTGTGTTTTTCACACCTTCACATTTTAGACAGGTTGTTCTTGAAAATTACAAAAACAAAAATTTATGTTAATGATGGAATAATGTCCATGAAATTTGTGGATATTATTGCAAAGTTTAACATTTATGACTCTATGAAACATCCCCTATAAGAGCATTTTTTTCATCAAATTAATTTTATTTTTAAATTGATTGATGAAACATATTTAGAGTTGTTTTCAGTTGACTTTCAATCACTGTCTAATTTTGAAGATACTTAAACTTGTGATGTATGTATTGACACTCATTTTTGTTCTGTTTGTGTTGAGATAGAAGTTGCCTTACAAGTTGATATTGTTTCTAACTCTTCCATATATTCTTCCATAGACACCCATCTTTGCACGGTTTTTACAGATGAAGCTCTCGACATACGAGCTACCCAAAACAAAGCATTCATCAAACAACCAACTTCTTTAGAGCTTAAACTACTTCCTCACAATTTAAAATATTTAGAGAGGAATGAAAAGTCATGTTGTTATTCTACCATATACCAAAGTCATGGTCTTAAATTAAATAAAATTTATTATATTTTTAATTGGGTCCTTTTATTCTTTAATACTTTTTGAACAAATTTTTTGAATAGTTTAAATATTTTCAAACTATTAATTATATTGGGCTTTAAATTTAGGTGCTAAAGTATAAATTTAAGTTCAATTTTCATTTATGCTAAAATTCTAGGTCAATTCATTTTATTGTACATACATGTTCTAAATTAAGATAGAAAACACATTGTCCTTATCATATTATACATGCATCTGACATCATTTTATTTTCGCTTTTTGCACTTCTCTTAAATGATTGTATAGCTTGAATATGGTGGTTAGAGATTACTTAATCCATTTTGAGTAGACCCGTTTATGTCATTTCATTTTTAAGAAATCCATTACAATTTACCTCTAATGTCATGTCTCCCTACCCATTCACCTTATATACCATCTACTTATAGCTTAACATAGTTTCTTAAACAGTTAAGGTTTCAGGAATTTTACATAATGAGCCAGTTTGTGATTATTATCTTACTATGAGAGTAGCCTAAAAATAATTATCTCTAATCGTCCAAACACATTAATGTAGATTTTGTTTAACTAGAAAGAAGATATCATGTGGAGTTATTACAAATATACTTGGTGAATTTGCATGATCAACTTATTAATGTCTATGTCGCATCTCAAAAAAAAATGTGATCCTTTGTGAGGCGCTTGCACGCTCGAGGAAAAGATGTTCGGACAGGTTCGCCACCGAACTTTATTTATTCCAATGAAGGAAAGGGAAAATATCGGTAAAACTCACAAAAAAAAAGAAATTGGTCGTCGCAACCAAATTCGGGTTCGGGAGTCAGTTATGCAATGAGAAGGTATCAACACCTCTCACATTTGTTGTACTCAACGGGAGTCACTTAGTTAGATTTACGATATAATGTTCGCTAATGTTAATGGTTTTCTTCAACTTACTGAGCGAGAAAAAGAAAGAAAATATGGACATTTTTTATTAAAGGGTGTTTTTAATATTAATGTGTCTGGCAAGATTTCGCAATCCTGCTCCTACATATCTTCAGGTGATATGAAGAACTCAAGGTATATATAGTTCTACTTAAATAGAACTAATGGGTTGACTGCTTTTAAGGAGTGATCTTTTAGACATATCGAGTGATTAAACTATTACTTGTTGCTCACTCTTGAAAGTTGAAGCCTTTGTTTGTTTCATGTCAATATGGATAAAGAATACTTGTTTCTGAAAATGTTTTCAAAGTCGCACAAGGGAGAAAAATAAGTTTGATTTGTTGAGTGTTTTGTTGGATGACGTTACTCAAATTGGCGAGTGACTCTACTTGTATCCAAGTACTCGAGAAGAGGAATAGAAGGATCTCGACCATCTCCATTTTAATCCTTAATTGCAAAAGGATATAAGTAAGGTTAAAGTGTTTTAGACAGACTACAAATACTCGGATGGTCGAGTAAAGCTACTTGTACCCAAGTACTCATGGAAGGGAATAGAAGGCTCCAGACCACCTCCTTTTTCGTCTAAGTTTATTACGAAAAAGAATTTAACTTAAAGTTTGATTATGAAAGCATTTGGATGTGGTGGGGGTTTAAAGTTTTTTAACAGGTGACAATTGCTCGAATGACCGAGTAAGGCTACTCGTACCCAAATAATTGAGGAGGGGAATCGAAGGCTAAATGACCATATCCTTTTTCATACTTTTTGAAATGGTGTCTAAATATGATTAAGTAATTTGGATTTGATTAGGGAAAGTCACTCGATGGTTGATCGAGGTTTGTATTATTTGCGTTTGAACTAAAACTAAATGATTTAAGGGTTTTGAAAATACAGAGAAGTGGATATGGAAATGGTTCTAATTTGTGAAAATGACTCGATGTTGGATCAAGTATTTGTTTTTGTTCTTTTTTGAAAGTGTTTATTTTAATCTTGAGAATTAATAATCAACTGATACAATAAAGTAAATGAAAGCGGTAAATTTATTACATATTACGAGGAGGAAAAGGAGAAGGAGAAGGAGTAGAAGAAGAAGAAGAAGAAATAGAAGAAGGAGAAGAAGGAGAAGGAGAAGGAGAAAAAAGAATAAAGAAAAGAAAGAAGAACAAGAACAAGAAGAGAGAATGAGAAAGAA